>NC_142207.1:3397500-3407500 GCF_049639895.1 Pseudopodoces humilis
GCTAAGTGAGGCTGGCCAGAGCGCAGGGCCGCCAGTGGCACCCGGGCTCGGGGAGCGGCGTGCCGGGAGCGCAGGGTCCCCCAGGGGTGTCCTCTGCACCCGTGTACACGCATGCACACACACAGGGCACTTTATCCAGGCCTGTAAACGCACAATAGGGCCCATTATACAGATAATGGCAAATTGGCCAACAGGCCGCGGCGTACAGAGCCGTACACAGCCCAGGCTTGGTGAAAGGGCCTCGTCTCTGTCTGCATCACAAGACCCGTAACATAGTGGAGCGGCTTGTCCTATGGCACAGAGAAAAATGTGTGGTCCCAAAAAAAGCACAAAGCTGCCTTTCAGCACCCTGCAGAAGGCCCAAAAGCAGACCCCCGGGTCAGGTCAATCCAACAGGCTTTCTGGTGTCCCATCCCTCCTCCCAGAGAGGAGGCTCCCCTGAAGATGGCCTGTGCCTCACGGGGTGAGGGCTTCTCACTTCTGCCCCCGAGGAAGGGAAAAGGAAACACGGGAGGGAGAGGAAACGTGGTGGTGAGGCCACCCCACGTGCAGGGCTGGTGGTCACACTGTGTCCTTATAAAGGGATGGGGAAGTGGCCCAGAGGCAGTTTGGCTGAGCACAGCAAAGAGTAAATCTTGGCTTTCGGGCCCTGAGGGTGCAGGGACTCAGCAGAGGGAAGCTAAATCCCTTAGGTAGGCCGAGTGGGCTGATGGGCAGTTTGGGACAGACAGTGAAGGTCAGGGGAGGGATACAACTCCCACCATGGCCTGCATGGGCAAGAAGGAGACACCCACTCTCAAGTGGTTTCAGTGGGGTTCATGGTGCACCACGATGCTGTGGAGTGAGATGTGGGGCTTTCTCCCTTTACCTTGAAGCCTTTTCATAGTTGTCCATGGTGTCCTTGACCATCATGTGACAAAACTCATGCCATGGGCTTATCCTAAAGCCATTTCAAGGAACCCATAGATGGAGATCTCAGATCAGGCCTGTGGTGCCACATGGGGACTTTGCAGCTTCCCTGGGTGGGTCGATGTCTGTGCTAGGGCACGAGTCCTGGAAAAGAGCACCTTACTCTGCTTTTCCTCATTGGCTATGGATGCTTTGTATGGCTTTTCTGCAGGGCTTCCATCTGTGTGCGTAGGCAGACCCTTGGCCCATGGAATCCAGGAGGGGACAAGCTGTCTGCCACACCTTCAGGTTCATCATTGCTTGAATTTGGGGTACCCATTTATTTTAAGGGGTTTTTTTCTGCCCTTGTGACAGCATGCATATGACAAAATTAACTTCTCAAAAGAGAAGCAGCAAATTCCAGCCAGGATACCATGAACTTATAAAAAGTCCTCTGAAAATCAGGTATCTCTTTTCCCCATGTTTTAAAAGTATTTTAAGTTTTGACACATGCTGGCCCAAAATAATTATTTACTCTGTACAACCAGTAGTAAAAAGAACCCAGAGGGAAATTCTGGCAAAGTTATTTCTACACAGCTTCAACTGAGCCTGACTCTAGTCAAAGTTATATTGATGTAAATCATGGGCTAAGAAGGTTGATTTAAGTCAATAGTTACCCTGGCATAAAATCTGTGTGAATATAATTAAAATCAGGCCTCCTTGGAGCTGTGCATGTGTGGCAAAATTCGGACCAAAATGTTGCAGAAATGAATTAATAAATGCAAAGAAGGTTCAAAAGTTGTAAAATTAAATATACATCTGTGAAAACATCCATCCAATTATGTAGCTGCACATTTGTGGGATGCATTTTACACTTCATGTGGAATTAACCTATTAGTAAAAATCTGTCTGCAAATAGTGACACTTACTTTAAGGATCACATGGACTTATATTGTTTCATAATGCATCTAAAATAGCAGTTCCTGAAACATCACTTCCACTTTAACAAAATGTGTTACTCTCACACTGGCTAAAACTCTATTTTCCTGAGGAAGGACTATTGAAGTATTTAGCTGGGAAGGGTTGGGTTAATACATGTAATTTCTTTTCTTTCATTGGACTTCCTTTTGCCAACTTTACCTTGTATAAATAATTTTGCCTGTGAGAGTCTTTACATGGAATGCAGATTGACTATTACTTCCTGAATAGATTTAAATTTAACACCAATTTAGTCACTGTAGTATTCCTATATTGGAAATAACAGCTTCCATAGGACTTCTACAAAGTGCCAGAAACATGATCTCATACGTGGAAACAAATTTAAATGTGTTTTCTTTTACATGTTTTCTTTTCGTATATTTTTCCCACCTATGTTTCCCTTGTTTCCCAAATTCTCTCCTGTGTTCCAGGGCTGTGAGAAATCTGGAAAATTACCCAGTGAAAAAAGTCCTAGCTTTTAATAAGAATTGCCAGTCTCACAAGCATTTTTATGTTTAAAACTTTTTTTTTTTTTTTTTTTTTTAATATCAGGGTATTTGTGCTTCCCAAAAACCAGATGCTTTTAAGATAAAACTGGGCTGTCCTGTTCATAATTTCTGTGCTGAAACATGAATGAGAGGTTTGATCAGGAGTCTGGAAACCATTTATTTAGCTTGGATGTTGCAAAAGTGATTGGCTCCTGCTTTGGGAAGTGGCATTTCCCATGAGCTGTTGGGATAGCCCTGACAGCTGGGCAGGGATCACCACCAGAGAAGGGGCTTGGAGAGGACCATGGCTCCTGATTTTGTTCTCTCCTTTGCACGGGGACAGGGAGGGGCCAGGTTTTGGCTCACAGTTGTCAGCTCACATGGGAGGGCAGTGCAAGTTTTCACCTCACCACCCTTGTGGTAGAGCTGAAGAAGACCATTTCTCCCACATAGCACAAACACTGTGGAGAGGGAACTGCCAGTAGCGGTCCCATCCCTGTTCTACCCCCTAACGTAAAGTTTAATATTTGTTTCTTCCCTTTTTTTTTTTTTTTTAACTTGGAGAACTGAAACCAAAAAAAAGAAAAAACTCACCTCGGGATGAGATCATAGCTCAATGCATTATGGCTTGGATGCAAATGTACATTTTCAGTGAGTTCCTTGGCTCATATGTCAGGCGCTATTGGAATTTTTTCGAGTTATTTGGCAGTTGAATAGTATGGTTTCCAACTTCTTCTTCATCAGCTTTTGAGGCAAATAGAAAAGAGCTAATAATACACTTCAGTTTGCTCTCCAGGCTTGGAAAGCTAGCAAGCAACTTGCTGGAACTCTGATACTCCTCCTCTAGCCTGCCTCCCGCTTTCTGTGGTCAGAAACCTCTGTAGGTGCAGATGAAGACCACCCTCCATCGGTGGCAGGGCTTTGCCTGCTCCCTGGCAGAAAGATAAATTGCTGCAAGTCAGGAAGGTGACCCACCTTGTCATGAATACTCCTTTATTCAGCTTTCTTCAAGGCTTTGCTTGATGCAGGGATGGACATGAAACTCCCTGGCTGAAAAGGGGCTTTTTTTCCCATGTTCTTGTATGATTCCTTTCCTGGGACTTTTATTGGTGGAGTTTATCTTTACTAAGGATGCTAAAGCCTTACACATTTTCTAAAAGTCATGGCAAAAGAGGGATAAACTAGGAGACAAGGAAGCATCTCCCATGTGGGACAAGTCACCCTGGGAGTATGAGGGGGCCTCCTCAAATATCCTATGTACTTCTAATGGCTCTGGGGCTCTAATGACCATGAAACTCCCAATGGCTCTCAAACTCACCTACTGAGGGCTGTGCAGGGGAAGAAAGGACATTGATAAGCTGGTTTCCTGTATGATGGTTTGCCTTGCTGCTTTTTCCCTTCTACAGCCCCTGACAAATTATCTTGAGTTACCCAGAAATGCTTCTTCCATGAGTTTTGTTATCCACACAACCAACAGGAGATCACAGAATCACAGAATGGTTTTGGTTGGAAGGGACCTTAAACACCATCTCGTTCCAACCCCTCTGCCATGGGCAGGGACACCTCCCACTATCCCAGGTTGCTCCAAGCCCCATCCGACCTGGCCTTGGACGCTCCCAGGGATCCAGGGGCAGCCACAGCTGCTCTGGGAAATGCTCTGAAGTGCTCCAGAGTTGCAATCAGCCTGTTGTATTAGCAGGTAGGCTCGTAGGGTAGCTAAACAGGATTATCTCCAATGGAGCAAGGACCCAACTGGCAGCAGAAGCCACAGCAAGACCCTGGGATCAACCATCATCATGTGTGTTTAGCCTGCAAAAATAAAGCTAATTGCTCCTGGGTTAGGAGCAAGGAAGCGATTTGCACCCTTTCTGCAGGTAGCACAGCTAAGGAGATTCAAAAAGCTGGTGTGGCAATTAGATAAGCAGATGCAGAACTGCCATAAAACTTCTAAGCATGTCCAAGGGCAACAGTTACTGTGAAAAAGTATAATTTTATCATTAGGTCTAAATCTGTCCCCAGAACAAGCAGCAGTTTGTAACTTGAGTCTATGGCTGGCAAAATGTAAATTACCAATATCAGCTCCTGTAGCTAATGGCAGTTTTACCAGAGGGAGCATTGCAGGATTGGGCTCAGAGCAGATTTTACAGACGAGGGATCCTGGTTCAGCACCGAGCCCCACACAGGCACAGGGATCCCTGCCATGTGGAGCTCATCTCTGATTCAGGATGACATGTGTCCACTCCGAGGACGTAATGGCTAATACGCCGCGCATTAAGTTAAAAATATAACAGCAAGTCTGCATAGTCTGCGTGCCATTCGGGGAGCAAAACACTCACCCGTGCATATTAAACTGAATTTCTAGGCTCATTTTTACATCTCTTCTCTCCACGCACCCCAAAGGATCGTTAGGGACGAATGGTGTGTACATCATCATTTTACGAAACAAAGATGTGTTTGTTTTACACGAAGGCAACAAAAAAATCCTCGCTGACTTTCTATTATTTTTCCCTGTGTCGTAATTTAAGCAGAAGTAACCGAGTGTTACACCCTTTTATCTCCCCATCACCACAAAATACCTGCTGCAGATGTACACCGAGGCTTTGCAGTGGCTTTGCCAAATGCCAAATAGCTAAAGACCTTGGTCCTTTGAAGCTTTGCACATGGGCATAACTTCATATACACAGGCAATTCCATGTCCTCTTCAGGACATAATTCTTCATAATTCTATGGCTGCGTGAAGAACCTGGGTTTGTTCCATTTTTTTTTTCTCCCAACTACTTCTTAAATAATGATAGTGAAAGTATGGCTGATGCCCATAATTTAGTTCTTCAGAAATGCAGGTAATTAAATCCTACTGTCCTCCAATTCCACCTTTAGTGTGTTCTTCCTTGCCTTCCTCGAAGTTTTTATTGCAAGGCAGAGCAAAAGAGAAAGTGTAAGGAAAAGTCCTTTCCTGATTTCATACAATGGAGGAGATAAACCCCTCTATTTAAATGGATATATATCTCTTATCAACTTAACTAAACGAAGGAAGGTGTTCATTAGCTAGGCTGGATTAAAAAATAAATAAATAAATGAGAGAGAAGAGATTGAATGTGGAAGAGTGAGAAGAACAAACAAGTCAAAGCATTTGCTCATGCTGCAATCTACACATCAATTATCCTGCTGTGCTAATTACCACCTTTCCATACCCCAGGTACCTAAGCATTCGCACTTACTCAGTCTTTCATGCCTCTGATCAAAAAAAAAAAAAAAAAAAGGAAAGAAAGAGGAGAAAAAAAAAAAAAAGAAATTATGGAAGAGAAGGCAAAATGAACCCATAGGTGAAATAAACTCTTAGATCCAAATTTTCTTTACATTTGAAAGTCTAAATAAGGGTCTTCATTGCATTAAGAAAATGACACATTGACAAATATTTTAATTGTAAAGTGATAAATGGCTGCAAATCCAGGCATTCCTTGGGCTGGGTGCAGAGAGATGTTTCAGCTAGGTAGGATCGTGGTTGGTATTACAGACAATGAGGGGTGATTTTCAATGCCATTATTAGCGCGTTACATCATTAAAGTCAATGGCCACTAATTATCAACCTACTTTTATGTGGCTGTTGCGAAAGGGACTCCAGCATCCAGCTCCGTGCCGGCGTTTGTTTTAGGCTCTTGGCGTCGCCGACCACAATTAAGCCTCCTTGGTGGCGAGGAGCCCAAAGCCTGCAATCCCTTTTGGTTTGCAGGGCCTCCTGGCCAGGGTGCTCATTTTCTCATTTCAGAGTGAAGTTGGATAAAAAAGAAACCTATTTCCTGGAGCTCATTTGATACCTGGTGGGGATGCTATTCAGGTGACAAGGATACAGGCACAGAGGGGGAACAGATGTGATTTACACACTCATTATCATTTGAATGAGAGTGCAGATAGGCTTGTTCAGGGGCCTGGGCATCACCTGGACAGCTTTCCTTCTGATCTTTATCCCATCTGAGAGACCAGGTCCTCCTGACATCTTTAAATCCCCGGCCCCCAGCTGGTGACACACAGAGTTTTATGACAGTAAGCAGTCCTCTGAAGCTCTAAGCACAGATGCCATTCAGCATTGTGCCTTCACACTGTTTTTTTCATTGTGCTCAGGCTTAATCAGGAATATATCCAAAATAAAGCTTAACTTGAATAATTTCTTTTGGTAGTTCTCCAAAAGCACTGTTTGCCACTCGGAGTTTGTGTACAGTATGCTAAAATAGCTCGGGTTTTGTGTTCCCAAAGTTGTATTCTCCTCCCTTCGTGCACTCTGGGTGTGCAGGAACAACGGGCTAAAACTCGGCACAAGCTATAGATATATTATCAAAGAAATGCCCGACCTCCTTTAAACCTCAGCCCAATTAAACGGGCTGTTACCGCTCCAGGCTTTTTGGGGGGGGATTGAAAAAAAAAATAAAATTGTAAAGTTTGGGTGCTTCCCGGTGTGATGTTTGAATTTTACATGTTTGTCTCCTGGTTTTTAAGAGGGTGTTTCAGACAGAGTTATTTTGTTTGTCGTTTTGGGTTGGTTTTTTTCTTGTCGTCTGCTTGAAGCGAGGTGCTGTGAGATGCTGCTGGGATGAAGAGAGGGGTGCTGGGAGGGTGGAAGGGAGGTTTGTCCGGGTGGCTGGAAATGTTTGCTAATCTGAAGATCTGAAACGGTGAGTGCTGCAAGGGCCACAGTGTATTTAAAATCAGAGGGAGAAAAAGAAAGTTGTCTCCAGCGCAGGACAAGAATGCAAAACAACCTTGAATAACTTAAACTGTTGTTTTTAACCTTCCCTTATCTCAGGCAGGCTGACAGTTTTGGTGAGTAGCAAAAAAAAAAGAAAAAAAAATTAAAAAAGGAGAAGAGAATCTGTGAGAACAAATGTGGGGTTTCATGGGTTTAATTAGGTATTGTATTAAAGAGAAAAATATAATGAACACAAGCACATACACATTTTATTTCCCATCTAACATTAACAGTTAAAGAAAACAATCACTATCAAATTACTTTGTTACACTCTATAATTACAACTCAGGTTGTGCTTAACTGTTATTAACAGAATGTACAGTAATATGTTCTGGCATCGTAATATGTTATTGTAGCATTATAATTAATCTTACAGGAAGTATAATAAATTTACAGTATCAGATTGAAGCAATACTGCATATAGATTTATTAATGCTTTTAATCAGTTCTGGCAAAATTAATTTTGCACTGATTGCTTACATTGGAATTTGCATATACTTAGTGAAAGTAATTTATTTTTTATGGATTCCTTTTTATTAAAATAAGGCATATGGCCCTTCAGCTACAAAACTTTGCTGATTCTTTAGCTAAAACCCTAAACATTTCCAAATACCACACATTATATATTGAAGAACATTCAGCTTTTTTCTGTGATTTATTTCCACACTTGTAGGAACCATTCAGAGTTTTCATATCAACTCAACAGTTGTATTTTTAAGTACCTCATTGTGGTCCCTGCATTGCATATATCATTGGGACTACATCTAAAGTCTGATTCAAGAATGAAAGCATTGATAAAAATATTACAGTCATATCTCCAAAAAGTAGCAGAAGCATTCTGGGGAATTGCAAAGTGATGATATCGCAAATTTCCCTGGAGGAGCAGATCCAGATAGTTCTTAGAAGTGGGAGGGTTGGGGGAGAACACAAGCAGTCGTAAAATTGCTATGGCTGGGCCCAACCCTGAGAAGAGTTATTCACTGAGCAACTGTGCAGCACTTGTGAGCTCTGATTTACATGACAGGGCTGCCATCCTGTTTGCTTGGCCCAACCAGAAGGGAACCAGTGCTAGGAAATCAATACAGCTTTATTTTTATTTTTTTTTTCTCCTTCCCCACCCAGATTTTCCAGCTAATCAAACCCATGGTCAGTTATGTGCAGATAAAAAGCCTTTGCAATTCAAGGAAAAAAAAAGTGTTTTAAGGGGAAAAGTGTGTTTTAATGCTGATCCAACAGCAGAGCTGCAAAATTAAGAGAGCAAAAATCCCTGGAACTTCTTTCCTTCCTTCAAAACAAGGGGTGCCTGGAGAAGTTTGGTGGAGACTTTCAGCCTGGAGTTGAACCTTTGCAGGAGCTAAGTGGCCCAGTGAGGAGCAGATTTGCTCTAGCCATAGGTACTCAGGAGGATTTTCATGGATTCCAGAAAAACAGGGGTGATTTATCTCCTCAAGTTTTTTACCTTTAACTGAACTGTCCCCTAGAATCAGCTGCTCAGATGTGAAATTGCTGTTGACCTGATACTGAGCTAAAGCAGAAGTGGTGTTGTCTCTACCAAAAAATGGGGAGAAAGGTTATTCTGTCTGGGAACAGAGCAAATCCCCAGTGGATTAGGTCAGAACAGGAGGTGTTACAGCAAAATAACATGAATAATCTTAATGCATCAGCCATTTGTTGCATGGTCTCTGCCTGGAGCTTTCCCACCTCCATCCAAAGAGCTTGTAAGTTTGAAGATGCCCATATCCTACCTCAGCCCTGAATTCTGGATGATTTTGAGGAATTATTCTAAATTGAGCAGCAAAGTACTTTTGGCAAGCCTGGCCCTGACAAAGCTGCCTTGCCAGGTAGGAAGCATTCGGATTTGTACTGAAAACGCAGATCATGAGGTCAAACTATCCTCAAGGATGAATTTGAATATTTTTTTTTTTTTTTTTCCTTCCAAGAGTGGCCTTATCTCCTCTGAACCTTTTGCATTCCACTGTATTTTAATTGAAGTGTAGGGTCTGTACTTTCTGCTCAGGGATTTTGATAAGTGTTTGCAGACTATGTAAACTTCTGAATAATAACTTTTACTGAGACAGAAGGTCCTTTAAACATCTTCAGTATCACTTTGTGCAGTAATATTCTGCTCCCTGAGATAATGCGTTATCAATACTTCATAAGATAGCTTCAGCTCAGGGAGGGGTAAAATTCATAGCTGCTTTCAAACTGTATTTTTGGAGTTTTTTTTGGGGGGTAGGCCATAGATCATGCAGCTGTCAGCAAGCAGATAATCATGATGACTGAAATGAAATCAATGCAAGGAAAAAAAGTTCCCAACTTCTGTCTGAGGGAAGGAGGACTCTGTCAGTAAGTTAGAGCTGGCAGGAGCAGGGAGCAAAAGTTGCTTTCCTTATTTAAACAAAAATAAAATTCTGTTCATTTTGGGTGTCAGCTTGAGAAAAAAAAGCAATGTAAAAAAGCTGACAGTCTAGGTTGAACAAAATCTTCCTTTTCCCTATTTATTTTCCACCTCTTGGCAAGTTGTGATGGGTTGGTGTGTTATTGACATACTGGTGGGGTGGCAAAAAGGGAAAGTTTGTGAGAGAGTTCTTGCAAGGGGTGGAGGCCTTTTGTTTCCTGATTTATAGAAAAAAAAAAAAGATAATTTTTCATCTATCTCCCAAGGCAGAAGTTATTTAAAGCATTCTTAGAAAACAGATGACCCTCCCCCCTGACAATTAAAAAGAGAGAAAAAAAAAAAAGGGATCAGGAAAAGCTTGCTTACATTTCTGAAGGGCCTTTCCAATTGTGAGAATTGCAATTAAATTTACAGATGGAATTGGAGAAATCAGAACCAAAAAGGAGAAACTTGGAATACTTAAATATATATATATAAATAAATCAGTGTTATAAAAAAATAAAATAA
>NC_142207.1:3410000-3417500 GCF_049639895.1 Pseudopodoces humilis
AACCAGCCCAGCTGGGGCTGACAAACAAACAAGGGCAGATATTTTCAAGGCAGTTGTGGGTCCTTTATTTTTTTTTTTTCAGTTTGTTGGATTTTATTTTTTTTATTTTTTTTATTTTTTTTTGGTCTGAATGGAGAGGCTAGAGGTGCACAGTGCTTTTGTGTGGAAGTTTGGAGGATTCTTTCCAGAGAAGTGTGTCTTTGTGAGGAGAGATGTGGCTACACCAGAAGGTAGGGTTAACAACATCAACCTGTTTTCCCCCTGAACTTTAAAGGACGAAAGGATTGTCCCTCTTGAGCTGAAATGCTGGTTGTTTAGGCTTTAAATTGTGGGTTAAATGCAATATGAAAAGTGAGTCAGATGTGTAGCTATTATCTTTGGGGCGGAGGAGGATAAAATGCCAGCAGATACAGAGCTTCTTAATAGAAACAGAGCGTCATTATAAGGTTGCCTTTTTTTTTTTGTTTGTTTTTTTACATAGTGGCATTACTCATTTTAACTTGCAAAATGACCAGGCTGTGATTTCTGAACCTTTGAATGCAGTCCAGCTTTTATGACTTTCTACCTACTCCATGGTTTATAAAGTTGAGCAACCTTTAGGGAAGAAGGTGATAGACACAATATCTATTTATGCAAGGACACATTTCCCTTTTCTTTATGTTCTGTTTATTCAAGGTTTTGTTTCCAAGGTCTTATTACTATAAAACTTAAAGCGAGACAAGGTCTGCCCTCATGTCAGATAACAACACCAAAACAATTCTGATGGCTCAGTAGCTTATTATTTCATACTTCCAGGTCTTAAATAAATTACAGTTATTTTCACATTCCTCCTGAATATCCTTCAGGCATGATAATAAGTGCATTTTTCTGAAAAGACTGTTAATATTTCCTTTCTTCTCACTGATTTAAAATATTTTGTTGAATTGTCATGTACAATAATAATTAGAGGGGGTCTTGCTAAATTTCTTTCAGTGTGATGCTTATATTGTTCAGCTTCTTGACATATTTTACTAATCATTGCAGAACTGTTGGCAAATAGGTTGTAAATTACAGTGAAATACAGAGGTGCACTAGTAGTTTAAGCATCTTTTCTCCAGCATTCCTTTGCTGCAGCCTCGCAGATTCCTCTTTATCTTCTGTCTTGGGTTTTGCTTTTTTTTTTTTTTTTTTTTTTTTTCAATCATCAAAGGCAATTATTGGCTTGGGTTTTGAAGTGCAGATTATCGAGGTATTATTTCCTTAGAAGTGCAATACTGTAGATCGTGGAAAGCAAGAGGACCTGAGTAATTTTCTACAGAGGAGAAGGCACTAGTCTGAATGTTTCAATGAATGACACACATTTAGGGTTGGGGCTTTTCTTCCTGAAGCATCAGTATAATGTCCCTCTCCTTTTAATTTTTTTTTTTTCTCCATGAGCTAAATAAGGTAGTCAACACCATTAGAACTTTACTAGAGGGGAAGAAAACCATGTTTTTCCATTTTGTTTTTTGTTTTTTATTTTTTTTTTATATGTAGTTGCAGGCTGAGCACAGAGTTACAGTCTGGGAATAAACAAATATGGGTGATTTAAGGTCTGGCTGAGTGATGTGCAGGATGAGATCCTGGTTCCAGTGAAATTAAGGAGGTTGTATCAAAGTGCCAGAGAAGAAATAATTGATATTGAAAACAGAAAGTTATCCCAGAATTATTTAATTCTTTTCGGTGCTTCCAGTAAAATGCAGAACTCATTTAAATGAACTTTTCTTGTATTTATTCTACCTGAACTTAAATATTAGGGTCCACAAGCCAGGCTGCTCAGGAGCATGACACAGGTATGAAGTCTCCAGGCCCTTCTTGCTGGTGCAGAACCCCACGTTTTGGTCTGGGAAAATCGGAGGATTTTCCTCTGAAACCTGAGGTGAGAGGAACTGGGAGTATGATAGTGATTTGTTTTGTTGGGAATGTATCAGGCACTGTGCCACTGGTTTCTAGTCAGTGCTTCCCACTTGCAGGAATTGCTGCTGCAGCTGAAGTTTTGCTGTGATTGGGATGTATCCTGGACACTGAATGATCTTGTCTCTGGTGTGTTCATTCATGAAGGATCTTCCCATTCCCTTCAGGTAACCAAGGTGGTGCTTTTGTGTTAAGAAGCAGGTTATATGATAGTTTACAACTCCTGCTGAATAGTCCAGCATTCAAAAGGATGACTCTAAATCCAGGCTTACATAGCACGTAGTGACAACTGACAATAAGTCTCATTTGCGATTCTTAAGGGATTTCTGAAAAGTTTCATCTGAATTTATTTTTTTTTTTTAAATACTAAAATCTTCAACCTACAATATTTGGGTAATTCTACCTCTCTCACACCTGTCTACTTAATAAGAATTACATATGCAGCAACTCTCTCTAGCTTTGTGTTAGCAGTGGATTTGACTTCCTCTTGCTTGAGGGTGAGGGACAAGTTGACTCATATGACAAGAACATACAAACCACTCAGCCACAACCACTCAGCCACCATCCCAGTCTTTCTTGACCAGAACAACAACAAATTGCTTTAGTGATCTAGATTTACTTAGTGTAAGGGATGATTTTTTTTTTTTTCTTTATTTCTACTTTTTATACAAAATTCATCTTAGGTGAATAACCTTAGGACAATTTTATTTTTACACATGAAGTCAAGTACCCAGGGGCTCCCTTCCCAGGTATCTCCCTCATAATGGGGGGGACCCTCTCAGATCCTTCAACCCAACGTGGCTGGAGGAGAATTATTCTGTTAGCAGTTGTTTAAGTTAGCAATTATGAACTTAAACTCTCCCAAAGAGACAGTACAAGAGCCAGGTCCCTGAAAAATAACCATGATCAGCTGTTGTAGCTCTACCTGGGTGTGACAGCATTGTACAAACTGTGTTTCAGGGCCTTCACAGCAAAAGAAAACGTTCTCAACAGGCTGATAGACATTATGGTGGATAAATTACAATTTACTATCTTCCAGAAACTGCCAAGCCTATATTTCAACAGAAATTATTCTTTGCTGGGAAAGTGGTACTATGGTATAACTAGAGAGAGGTACCAACATTTTTCTAAGGACTCTTCAAGAATGTAAGATTCTATTCCCTATGAAGTCACACACAAAAATGCATAGACCTCAGAAAAATAATATATTTTCCTTCAGTTAAGAATCTTTTCATTCTACATAAAAGCTAAAAACAATAATGAAAATAATAAAAGTATCTTTTGGACAAAAGATAATAGACAGCGATACACAGTTCCAGCACCTCTTTTATCTCCTCTGTCCCTCATCATCAGTCACCACAGCGAGGAAAGAGAACTATCAGACTTGGAACTGTTCTAGTCCAGTAAAAGCTTTGATTTTCTCTCCTCTGCCACAATTCTTAGGCATGCTGCATAGGAGTTATCACTGCTGTTTGCAAACAGCCAGGAAAAGGAAAAGGGATAAAATATTCACCTCCAAAGTCAACACAGAATGAAGCTATGCATTGATATTTCTCTTTCAAGGACACCATCAAAACTCATGGAGGCAAAGCCATCCACAGCAAACCATGAGGCTGTATAGATTTTAAGGTAATAAAGCTAACATTAACTGTCAGTCTCCAAACTGCAACCATGGTAGCCCTTTTAACTAAACAGAAAGTTATTTTTTCTTCTCTGAAGAGGCTTCTTCTTCAAAGACCCTATTGATGGGAAGGTAGAAGGAAACCTGACATCATTTTGGATTCTTCCCAGCCTATCTTCAGGCATCCCTTTCTACTGCTTCTTTCATGGAGGCACTCAAGTTTTAGTGTGACAATTTTAAAAGTATGAAGCCTCTGGGCTATTATGAATTTCTGTCCCCAGAGTGAAACACGGCACAAATCCTACAAGTGAGAAGACTCAGAGGAACTGTCTGTTTTCTGTTGTTTTGAGATGGTCAGCTTGAGACTGAAGGTGATATTGTGGGGGGGGGGGGGTGAAAGCCACATCACTTTTTACGAGGGGTAACTCCTAACTGCACTGGAATACTTCATGAAGGGAAACGAGGAAAGAGGTGTGAGGAAGAGAAAGTGAGAAAAAGAAAGAGCGAGGTGATGGAGGATATGCTGGCAGATGTCAATGGACAGCTTGGGTGATTCTGAGGATGACATGTGTTTTCCAGACAGAACAATGGCATCCAAACTGCTAATCAGAACACAGGGTTGGCTCTGTCTCTCTGCTGTAAATCTTGCATTCTTCTGTCTTTGCTGTAGCCAGCTTTTCAGTTGGTCAGTGGAAAAAGTGGACTAAATTTTGCAGTTATCTGGAGCCTTCTTGTTCGAGTCAGTCAAGCAGTTTAAAATTACTGTGAAAGTAAGAGGCAGGTAATGTAGTCAAAATGCAGGTATGAAAATGCCAGTGATTTCTCCTGTGTGAAACTAATAAATGTTGTGAACTAGGGGCTCTGCAGCCAAGTCTATTCTGTTTTCTAGTTCCCCAATACAGAGAACACAGGAGCAAACACAGATTTTGCAAGATTAAAGTGATTATTTTGTGCCAATTCATCGGAAGCACATTTAAATCAAACTAAATGGCATTAAACATTAGAGAGTCTCTTAGTAGACTCACAACTCATCTTCTTCCATCTTTTGTTCTTCACTTGTCTGTCCAGTCCTGAAAAAGATGAGAGTATTCTTATATTTTTGAACTAATCAGTAGGATAACTCTGAGAGTAGTTCAGTCCTCTATGTTTTAGAAAGAGAAAAACAGAGTTTGGACAGAGAAAATGGAGTTGTATTGTTATAGAGATAATTTTCTTCTGCAGTTTGATTCCTCAAAAGACAATGTGCTTGTAATTTCTTGTGACTTAGAAGGTATGTCCCTAAACACTTAAAAATCATTGAAATCAGATCAGGGATACAGTTAAGCAGTAACAACATCTTCTTGAACATCCTGAGCAGTAGACTCATGCCAATTCCATACTGATTTCAAGCAAAAGCTGAAGGTATATTGTCTTCCTCCAGGCTATGCTTTTGCTTCTCCCGTGAACAAGCTCTGTAATCTACCAGGAGAGAAGGCTATCTTGAAGGATAAATAAATAATCAATTATTTATGTTTCTAAAAGCATTCAGCTGTGCTCTTACTGCTGTGTAACCATTTAGAAGTATGTATTCAGCAGAGAAATTCCTGTCTGGGAATCTAGTATATGTGATTTAATCAGCACCCTCAAGATTCACAGGAAGATGAGTCTCCTCCTGGTCATCAGCATCCAAAAATTGGCCCCTCCCTGCACTGCAGAGGCAGCTACAAAGATAGCAGAGGCTGGCTGACCACACAACTGCCAAAATTAATGTCTCTCAGTCAAGATATATAAACTTTGATGAATCCCATTGTCGTTAGCAGGAACAAAGCAACAAACACTTCCTGAGAAGAGAAGCCAAGAGGGAGCCAAGAGCCTCACCAGTGTGTAGTGTATCTCATCTGACAGTGCAACTTTGGTAGCAGCCTCAGGACTCTGGCTAAAAATATAAATAGAAAAGAAAATGAAGTCATTTGCCTACATGGTATAGGAGTGTTCCTTGTTGTTGGAGTTTGAAATAGTATCACAGGCTCTACTTGGAGCCTGTAGTGGGCTGATTATTGGGGTTCAAAACAGTATCACAGTTTCCTGCTGAAGTCTGAAGTGGGTTTAAATATTTTCACTAAAGACATATTCCAAAGGATGTGCATGTAAAGGCAACCTGAGAGGTGAGACACTGACCTAAGCATCAGCTTTTAGGCTTCAGGATTAAGGAACTCTTAACCTGCATTTCAAAATCCTCTATTTTTTGCACCCTTCTAATATCACATCTTCAGGATAGCTGAAGTCCTGTCTGTTGGCAAATGTTGCCTCTCAAATCCTAAGCCTTCTTATTTGTGGAGTTTACGTGTTGAAGGTACATTCTATTAGAGTCACCATTCCCATAGCAATTACGGTTGCCTGAGAAATTTCTAAAAATGTATTTTTATTATCAATGTACCTTCCCTGAGAACAGTGTTTATTCTAGGGGGAAAGGAGTGGGCATACCCTAAGCTTCCTGTTGCCATCACTTGTGTCATCCTCCTTTTAAGATGAGACACTTATTAGTAACAGAACAGAGGAGATGGCAATCACACGCTCACACAAAGCAGGTAAGGCCTTCTGTGGTTAGAATCTGGAGACAACCAAAGCAAGGAAATGCAGGGCCAATGCTATTACTTCATTCTTAGATTGTATCATTTATAGTTAATGTGCTCCACTTGTGAGTGTTACAGGATTCTGTTATCTAAGAAAGCATAAAAAAGTACTCTCCTGTCTACATGCGGAATTTAGCCATGTGTAAGCCTTTTTTCTCTAAATCATTTGCACACACCAAGCCAGGGTACATGCTCATGGCTTGGGATGTCCAAGAACCAGCTGGAACAAAGCAGTTTCCTCTCTCCTGTTTCCAGGCCTGCTGCTCCAAAGACTCATCCTGGTCATCCCACTGTCCACTCCTGAGCAGGGCTGTCTGTGGATAAGTCGTAAGGAGTGTGCAATTCTTCAGCACCCACAGAGGAGAAAGGCATATTTTTATCCTTCTGTGGGTACTTTCATTTTCAGCTTGCTCTGCGAATTATTGCCACTTTTTAGCAGCCACCTACTTTTGTGTTCCATAAAGAGCAGGGAGCGATGGGACCTGACCTTCCAGCACACCTGAGGTGACTGGGCACTCCTCAGGAGGTTAAGATACCATGGCTGAGGCTGTGCACAATGGGCCAGAGCAGGAGGAAACCAGCAGCTCCCATCCGGTGGCACGACCCACGACGCCGCCTTTCCCATCCCTCCTTCTTGCAGTGAGCCGTTTGCATAAATTCCTTGCAGATCAGGGAGAAAATTGATCCCCTACTTTTCAGCTCCCTTCTTTTACTGGTTGTCACAACCTTAACAGTACTTGACATCAATGGGAGTTACATTGTGGACTGGGGGCAGTGTTTGGCCCTTAAGCGTAGTTTTTGCATGTTAATACATTAGCAACTGATGTCTTATTTGTTCAGTAACTGACAGAATAATGTACAGAGAGCACGTAAGTATGAAAAGGGGCTAGTTAGGTAATGTTGAGCAGAACATCTTCAAGACAACAGTGCAACCACTGTATTTCAAATGTCAGGCTAATTATTATCAACATTTAAATGTTAGCGTGGGCCATTTTTAGTGGTGGAATTTTTCTCAGCAGGTACCATTTAGGGGAGAAAATGTCACATGTAGTTCTGCCATTGTATTGTTCAAAAAGAAGAAAAAGTACATAAAACAAGGAAAGTCTTCATAGAGACAGCAAAAAGAACATCTTGTTACTTAAATGTGACTGTAAAAATAATCTGTCTGATGATAGTGTTTGGGGTATCAATTGTTTTAAGGAGGCATGGAAAAGGTTTGCTAGAATATAACAATTTCAACTGAAAAGTGCACTCACCAGAGATAAAGCATATAAATTTTTTGGAGATTCATACTTGTGCAGGTCCCAGTTGTTCTGGAGGCAGTTGAAGTCTGAG
>NC_142207.1:3425000-3450000 GCF_049639895.1 Pseudopodoces humilis
GAACTCCTAAATGTTTTGGACGCAAGATAACCCCGTGAAAATGATCCTTAGAGAGGCAGAATGCCAGATCTGGGAAAAGAATCAAGGCTGGCTTGTCTGCTGTACAGTTTAAACAAATATTTTTCATCTGGTCTGCATATTCTATGCTTTTGTACAAATTTAGCATCTGTTTGTACCTGCATATTTTAACTTAAGTGCTTTCATTAATTTTTTTTCTCTTTTTTTAAGCTTCAAAGCCATAAACATGTATATTTATACCACAGTATTGTACGCGGGTTGTAAAGCTCTGAATTAAGTCATTCTGTGCCTTAGTTTTGATTAGAATGATACAATTAGAACCTGTTATTCTACCAACTAATTACTTGTAGAGTGTGACATCTGAAGAATACTACAAGATTACAAATTTAGGAATGAACTGAGAATGTGCTCTGTTTATATTATTCCCCTATCTTCAGTCAAATCATTGTCATGGAAATGGATTAATACTGGGCCAGTCTCTGTCCTCATCAAAATCTTTATCACCAAAAAAAAAAAAAAAAAGAAAAAAAAAGAAAAAAAAATAAAATAGTAATAAAAATTTTAATGCTTCATGTATCAATAACATTTTAATAGCATGCTTTGATCTTCTTGCCAGTCTATCACTTGATTGGCCGAGCAGCATCCATCTTCCTGAATCAGCATCGACTGGTGTTTGTTTCTGGGAAATTTTCTCCTTTTTTAAAATTTATTTGGTCATTGTTGAACCACTTCTGGGTGCCTTGTGCCATTTTATTTCTTGCAAGTGCATCTCAGTGAATGATTAAAGGAGATTTTTTTTCTCTTAAATCTCAAATACTAAATTCTCTCACTTAAAAAAATAAAAGGAAAGGGAGAGGTTGTGTGTTTGTGCAAGTCTTCAGATAGAGAAAGGCTGGCATTTAGAAGTAGAAAAGGCGAGAAAAAAAGCTCTGTATAATTTTTTTTTTGCCTGTGAAAACCCTTTGGAAGGTTTAATCCTATCCAGGCTGCATGTGTGAATACCTGTTGCACAAGAACTAACAAATTAGCAGCAAGAAACCAAGTTTGACAGGCAGTGCCAGGCAGGCTGAAACATCCAGGAAAATAAGTATTCTTCCCAGTGATGGAGCCTCTTCTAAAAGCTATTTTTATTCACTCTGAACCCCCAGGTTCGTGGAAAGTGAACCAATCCATAAAAATACACAATAAATAATTTTACACATATCATGCTCATTTGCATGTGAATTAGCCCAGTTTATGGCCATAAAGGCAGACTTTGTCAGTGCACAGAAGATGCAAACTAGTAGGGGCAGAGAAGAACTGCCCACAGTTGAAGATTTGTCACATTTCTGCACCACTCAATATTAATACTTGCTGTGCCTCAACGAGGTTAAAATGACGGTGACAGCTCAGATCTGTGTGGTGATAGATAGATAGAGAGGGAGATACAAGCTCTTGCATCTTCCTTCTGCATTTGCATTTTCTTCCAGGTATAGATCTCACAGTGTCTGTTAACTGATTATTTCTCTTAAATAAGTAGGAAAAAAAAAAAAAAAGAAAAAAAAAATCCCTTTTTTCTCACCCGACTGCTTATTAGATTTGATATTGGGAAAAGCCCTTCGTTTACTCTGAACAAATAGTTCTGTTTTCCACCACTTGCTGTCATGTTTAAAGTAAATAAGTTCTCGTCCCTCCAGCACTGCTGAACTCATTCACTTCCCAGAACAAAGCCATTGTGTAGAGGTCCACAACAGCCCCTTTCTCTCCTTCCCCGAGCGGGATCTTCCCCGGCACCGCAGTGTGCTCCCCAGCTTTGTGAGCCATTCATTCACCAGTGCCAGTGCTAAAAGTGTGCATGCTTTATTTCACAGAAGAAATGAAGGAAGATTATGACACTATGGGGCCTGAAGCCACAATTCAGACCACTGGAAACAATGGTACAGGTAAGGCCTTGCATGGAGTGAGCATCACTTTTCTTTGGGATCACAAAGAGCTAGCTGTGCATGGAGAGTGAGAGTGACAAAACAATCTGATTGTTGTTTTCAGTTATTGGAAAATACTGACATAATTCTCCTGGTTTTTAATTTCCCTCCCCTCCCAACTTGATTGTGAGCGTGCAGTGACCAATCCATGCAGTGAAGAGTCCTTGCTATCCCTCCTGTGTCCCACAACATTTTATCCCCAACTCCTTGTAGCTGCATCCTTGGGAGATAGTTCTGTACAGTGTGAGGAAATGTTTCCCAGGCAGGGTAGGGTGACCCTTGGACAGTTTAAAGTAGCTGGGCCAAGGTACAGTGGCCTTTTAATAAGAGAGGCTGTAGGAAGAGCTTGATAATAGGATGGGGTGCACCTTCCTTGGCAGCCCCAGATTTGGGTGGTGCACAGAGTAAACTGCTTCAGAGATTGAAAACATCTTGTCATCAAGACACACAGAAACCCCTTACATAGATCTATAGACACACACACTTTAGATGCATATTTATGAGATTATAATGTTTCTGGCAATTTTCTTTTGTTTTTTTTCCACTTTTTACATCTCTTTCTTTCCCCTCTTCTTAGAAATCAATGCATTTGATGGCAAAAGAACTGTGACAAAGATATTTAGCAGGCATCACCTCTGAGCCATCTCTCTTTTTCTCTAGCAGAGAAAACCAGCAAAAGGTTTCTGTTGCTATTTTCCAATCCAAATGAATTCAGGGGTTTGCCATGTTCTTTCCAAAGGCCCCACTCTATCCTCAGCACAGCTGAATGCCATACATCACCCGGTGTTTGTTCTGCATTTTGTCACAATTTGAGATGCTGCAGATAGATTTACACAGCTAAAAGGAAGAGTTTTCTAGTATAAGTACATTTCTATGCATGCCATTATGAAATTTAGTTCATAGGTAATACTCTCCACAAATATTACTGTAAAAGGTGGTACCAAAGTCTCAGAAGGATTTTATTACTCACACTTTCCTAATGTTGGTAACACCCACATAAAACCCCAGTGCTCTTATTAAGCAACACAAGAAATTTACTTTATCATTCTTCAGGGGGAAAATAATAGGAAAATAAAACGGTGTCACTGCTTTCTTTATCCATTAGATTTATTATGCATGAAAGGAGGGTGGCACCAAGGCACAGTTCATCATTACCTATGTACTTAATGATGTTGCTGTGCAGAACTGGCTACATATGTATCTCAAAACCTTATTTTATTTCCAAGAGACGGCAATAAAGTGACAAATTGTGCTTAGCACTTGGAGAAACAGGATTTTAAAAGACATCTGATTCAGAAACAAGGCTTGATGGTTATCTGAATTACCATTACCAGAGCCTTTGAGGTCCCCTATCAGTCCGTGTGACTTCCTTTGTACATATTTTCCCTACCATAACAGGCCTTGACTCTTTCATGATTGCAATGTAGTCTGCATGAAGGGGAAGACTTCATGTCCTCTTAGTCCCTTCTTTTCCAGTATCTGCTGTCCTTGTCTGCCAGCTCATCGTCAGCACCACGCAATCTCTCTGGGGGTGCCACTGAGCTCTGGCACAGCCCCACTGCTAACCAGGAGTGGGGTCCACGGGGTGTCCTGCCTCTACTGGAACCAGTTTTCCATGGAAGAAATAAGTGCTACCCCTACCCAGCTTGATGCACTGTAAACTCATGGCTCAAGGAGTGTTTTGCATTTAGGTGGTCTGATTTAAAATGCAGGAGCTTCTTTGTGTGTTGCTTCTATCAATTCCTTCCCCAAATGTCCTGTGCAAGTCCCAGGCTCCTCTTTACTCCAGCTACGATGGGAGGCTTGCTCAAATAACCATCACAAGTTGCTCTGAAAATGTTTAATTCAAGTCTTTTTTCACTGAGGTGTTCAGAGACACTTTCACTGGAGGCTGATGCCTTGTCAGGTTGGGTAAAATATGTTTCTTTAGTTTCTGCAATCTCCATAGAGTCTTGAGAGCAATGTCAGATTACTTAGGCATAATAAATGCTCTGATATATTAAATGCTTATGCCAATCTTTTCACCTGGAGTGGGAGATTCCAGGTGGCTATGAGGACCTGTAGTTTCCTTTATTAGGAGTAAAAGATCCCTTTCGTGCCCAGTGAGGTGCCTCAACCATTATTTAACAAAGAAAGGGAAGAAATCAGTCCCTGAGCTGTAGGAGATCCTTCCTGGATAGTCTGGGAAGTGTTCAAAATTTTCTTCTTCAGCCTCACTATAGGCTTTGGGTGTTTTGCCTCAGTTTTCCCTGCAGGTTTTAGGGGATCTAAAATTGATGTTCAATTAAGTAGCTCAGGTGAGGCTGAGACTCGACCCAATGAAAACATACATCTAACCAGAAAGTTTCTGTAAGTGAATGCAATATCTGTGGTGCACTTTTAGCATCCAGTTCTCTGCAAAATGTCATTAGTAGATAAAGAAAACTAAAAGAAAATGTCTTCATTATTAAATTATTCTGCTATTGTCAGAGTGGCCATTTCCTAGTGGTACTTAAAGAGATGTGTTGTTATCTATATATTAACCAGCTGCATTTTTATGAGCCATGGAAGCTTCATGGTGAAAAAGCAGAAGTGACCATTAGGGTGAAAATTTAGGATTTTGGTCCTGCTAAATGAATTTGTAAATATTTCTGAGGATTTCTGCAATAGGGACTTGAAAAAGTGATGTTTGGCAGAAGAGGTTTTTAAAATGTGAATGAAGAAATTCTTACGGTTTATTTTATTCTGCCTTTTATGGTTATTGCAACTGGGATGCTTGCAGAGAATAGATTAACAAAATCCCTGTAAACAAACAGAAAAATTTTCCTGGTTTTGATTAGTAACATCTGACAGAATTCAAGTAAAGATCTCTTAACATAATTTAAAGAAGGGAAAGAAAAACTTTCAGGGGGAGGAAAACAGAACCAAAACTTGGCAGGTTGGAGGACAGGCCGTTTTCAGGCTGTAATCTGTGTGTACCAATGAGGGCCTCTCACTTCCTGGCTAATGAAGGCTGTGGTTTTATTAGCTTTGTTTGCGATTAAGGGCAGCTATCACCATCTCACAGGACAAGTTCCCACACAAAATAACTGGTCTCCCAAGCTCCTTGGACCTCTCTCCCACTTTATCTTGAAAGCTCCTAAATGCCTCCAAAGATAGCTTTCCTTAATGTGTTTTATTTTTATGTGACACAGCCACATCAGCTTTTGGAGCTGAAAATATTTCTGCTCTCCAGGCTCCAATAATTAATTGAAAAAAGACTTATTTGGTGAGGTCACCCACCATAGATCTCGCTGAAATTCTTGCCTCGCAGGAGGGGTTGTGCAGTGTGTGTGCAATATCAGCCCACAAGGAGACTGGGAACATGGCTTTGTACGTGGAAAATAAATCAGGGCATGGAGGGGGGAAGCAAGTCTTCCACCCAGAAGTCAAGAGAGAAACCTAATGGTTGTCAGATGGGTCTTTTTAGTACCTCTGGGTGAGCTTCCAGCCATGTCTGAATTGTCAGTAACATTCCTGGTGAGAAACCAGACCCACATGGACACCCTTCGCTGTTTGTGTTAATCTGCAGCATTTCAGCAGTGGTTGTATTGCTTCAGTGAAGGATCTATCAGCTTTTCCACTAAATCCCCTTGTTTTTAGGGGTTTATAATATAGACATAAACATTTGCTTTAGCTCCTGGATTGCATGCACAGACATAGAAGCTAAATAATCCTAAGAATTAGGAAACCAAGTAATATTGCAGCAGTCTTCCACAGCCTGTTGGATCAGCCTCCAGATAGACTTGGGGGCAGGAAGGAAGAACCTCATTTGGGTTTGAGTTGGGGATGGAAGCTCCTAATGTTAACTCAGGCCTTGCTTGGATCCTAATCCTATAAATGCAGTTGCAAACGCCAAGTTCCTCTAGTTTACCTGGAGGAGAAAAGGGACACATTTAACCATCCTATGGAGCCATTCCATTTCTCCTTTCTGGAGAAAAACTCCCTCTCCTTGCTTCACAGGTAGCACTTATTGGCTCTTGGCCTAGATTTGCCAAAAATATACTCGTTTTCCTTGGATCCATTGCTAAGACAAGAGAAGGAGTTTGGGCAGTGTTAAGCCAGAGGGTAGATGATCTTGTAGCACTGGGAAGATCTAGGCATAAAAGGGGAATGAAAAATTAGATTTATAGCATAAAAAGTAAAGCCTCAGCTTTTTTTTTCTGATAAAAACAAGAAGTCCTACACCTACTGTGATGCTCTTGTGCATAAGGTGTACTCAGTAACCACCATTTTGTTATATTTCTCTCCCAGAACAAAATGGAGGTAAAGTACTCTTCTTCTCCACACTCACACCCCCCTTCTCTAGAAGCTGCTTTATTTTGGGGTTGAAAGAGGAGAACTGTTTCTCATGCTGATAACAAATGGTAACTGGAGCTGCAGTAGGACCAAGAGGAGCTCTTGTGGTGGTATAGCTGTTCACTACAGAACCACTGTGATAGGAACAGAAGTTTCCTTCCAAAACCAGAGTCCCATGCCCTGTGCCATTTGGTCACTGTCACTAAAATACCGCAGAACGGTTGAGAAGCTGCTCAGCTCATATGAAAAATAGGGCATATTTGTCTCAGCCAGAGGATTTGATTTTATCGGCTAAAGGGATGAGGTTTACAGAGATGGATATCTACTTTTATCGATGACGCCGAGATCAGAGCTTCAAATCAGGCACTGCAGGCTCCCAGTTGCACCCCAGTCAGAGGTCATGTCTCATTTTCACTCCCAGTATCACTGCCTTGCATTTTCATAGGAAACTGAGGGAAAGCATTTACCCATTTCTAAATACCAAGGAGCTGGTTGGTCTCTCATTTCCAGTGGTTACAAACCATAACCCGCTTGATTTCCATGTCTTCCCTCTATGCTGTTCCCCGGCATCACTGACAGCAGAATTGTCCTGTTTACTATTTTACTTTTACATGAACTCCAGAATAGTTCATGGTGTTTCCTCATTTTCTTATTTCACCTCAGCAGAAATACATTAAAAAATTAATCAATCATAAGCTGTTCTTTTAATTTATGGTCAATTAAAAACAAGTATCTTTAGTTCCCTGCCACCAACTGTGTCTTTCAATACTTGTTAATAAACAAAGAAACACAATTTAGAGGAAGAAAATCACCATCTCCTCTTTTTCCCCTTTTCTAGTATAATTATATTATTATTTGTCTATTACATCCCAGAGTTTTAAGATCTTTCCTGTAAGCAGTGCTCATACTTGGAGGAGAAAAGCACATTTTTAGTAATAGGATGCTTTGTGGCTGAGCACGTATTATGTTTCATGAACATTGCATGGAAAATAAAAAATTGAGTTTGCATTTAAAGAAAAGAAGGAGAACTCTTGTATGGACTGTCAAAGTGGTTTTTGGGCTTGGTGGCCCTCTTATGTTCTAAACCATGTGGTTCTATTGCAGAAATCATGAAGCAGTAAGTTTTTAAAACAACCCATTCTCTCATTATAAGTTAATTTATCAGGGAGGAAAGAAAAAGCAGGAAGATGTGAGCAGTTTTCTTCTTGTGCCTGACAAAGAGCAGCCTGAGGCTGTCTCAGAAATGTTTGGTCTTTTACTACCTGCAACTGCCTTCCGCCCACATGGAGACTTGTCTTGGGGTCTGTGGGATCCAGGGGCAGCTGAGCTCAGCCTTGTAGGTTGAGCTGTGCTTATGCCAAAAGCTGTGGGACCCCCAGGAGCCCCGTGAAGGTTGTTCAGGTTCCAGCAATGAAAGATTACCTGCATTACCCGAGCCTCATAAACTTCTCCAACTGCCCTGTAGAGCCCCGTGTTCTTGTTAATTTAACTGCCCGCCCTCACTTCCATCCACACTGGTGGAAAGCCCACATTAATTTTATTGGGAGCTGGAGCAAGGCCGATGAGAGCAAAGATCCAGCTGCAGCCCCAGCCTTGTAGCTCCAGTACATCTGCTCAACTTCTAACACTGTTGATTGGCCCAAGCTCTCTGGGACGATGCACTCAACCACTCTTTCTTCTCCCCCTCTTATTTTAGTGAAGAACGCAAATTGCACGTCGGACTTTGAGGAATATTTTGCCAAAAGGAAACTGGAGGAAGGAGATGGGCATGCAGTCAGCATAGCAGAGTACCTGCAGCGCAGCGACACAGCCATTATTTACCCTGAAGCCCCTGAGGAACTGTCTCGCCTTGGCACTCCAGAGGTCAATGGGCAAGAAGAAAATGGTGAGGCTGTAATTCATTTTTAGCCAGTATCCTGACCTCGTGCAGCTGTTGCAATTATAAATGCACTACATGCCTGGGTGTTTACCTTAAAAATTGAAGAACAGCTGCAGCGGCATGGAATTTCATGAGCAAAGATTGGGGCTGTAATTTCAGTGTATTGTGATTTTTTAGTCAGCACATTTGTATTATTTGTTGGGTGAGCTGAGGAGCTGAATTTAAACAGGAGAAAGGCTGCTGCTCTTCTTGGGAGTTTGGGAAGTTTTAATAGAGTTTTAACACAACAAAAGACAGTAGCCAGCCTATTGCTCTCCAGCGCCTTGATAAATAATTGGAGAAGAGTCAGTAGGAAGGATTCGGTCAATGGCATAAGTAACGTAATGAGCTGGGGCTGGAATGCAAATTGCCAATTGATCAGGAAAAGTATTTCTTAGTTTTCCAGCCAGCCAGGTCTGCGGGAGGAGTGATGCCCATAATTAATTTCCCGGTGGGGTCTGGAGTGGGCCCTGCGAGTCTGCCGTGGGTGTGCGCGGGTGCCGGTGCCTCCCGCCGCCGGTTGGAAGCGCCGTCCCTCCCTCCCGGGCAGCAGATTGCGGCGATTCCTCTCATACCATCCCGGGCAATCAGCCCATGAGCTGCCATTGATTTGCTGACCTTTTGGCCTGCCTCTCTTTCCTCCCCCCCCCATCCCGGGGCGCAGACCTGCCACCTGGAACTCCAGATGCCTTCGCCCAACTGCTGACCTGCCCCTACTGCGACCGGGGCTACAAGCGCCTGACGTCCCTCAAGGAGCACATCAAGTACCGCCACGAGAAGAACGAGGAGAACTTCTCGTGCCCTCTCTGTAACTACACGTTTGCCTACCGCACCCAGCTCGAGCGGCATATGGTGACACACAAGCCAGGGACAGATCAGGTGGGGGGCTGGTTTTAAGTGATTTCCTTCTGTAATAACCCCTTAGAGAAACGATATTGCTTTGATTGGCAATCATTATTAATTTTTCATGGCATTTTGAAGATGCAGATCTTTTAATGGTAATAGCTTTAATTGAGGTCTAAATGATTTTTTGATGGTCTCTTCTAATATGATTTAATAGTCTTATGTTCACGATCGAATGAGTGTGTTAATTTCTAATTTAGAAATTTTATTTGCACTTTAACTTGACTTTAGTTTCGTTTTTATGTTCCTCAAAAAGTGAATGAAACTGTAGCATTTTAATTATACATTATTAAACATCTCAGCAATTTTAATTCCATTTTTCACCTAGTTTTGCTTTGCAGTGTTGCAAATAGGAGTTCCAAGACATACTAAAAGATCTGCTAATATTTTTTCATTACTTTTTGAGTAACCTTTTCAATCACATGAAATTATGCGTATTTTGTATAATCGTTTGTTAGACATAATTACACATTTTGAGAAGAACTCTTCCGACAGTACATATAGGCTATCATTTGTGATTGTGCCACTAGAATTGGGCATTGCTCTCATTTGTGTAGCCCGGCAGCGTATCTGCAATAAATCAAAGCCCTTTTTTCCTCGATGGGGTACGTGTAATATTATATCAGTGCCACATTTAAGGAAATGCTGGTGTCTCAAACAGGTGACTGAGCTTCCCTAGTGCTCCTAGATGGGCTGGCAGTAGACCTGCACCACAAAATTCTTTACACACCAGCAGGAAAACTGCTCCTAGCTGGAGAATTACTTCTAAAAACCCATCTTAAAGAGGGCTGTAAGGGAAACTCAAATGACGTGGTTAAAAGTTGAACAAATAGATGTGCGCATTGTGTCAAATTATAAAGGCTTTATGCCGGATTTATTTTTCTTAAAAACCTGAAAATCACAATCATCTGTATTTCTCTTGGAAGGTTTCTCAGCAGAAGGTAAATTCAGTTAGGCAAACACACATCTTCCTAATCACGCAATTTTTGCAATTAGCATTTTTAAGAGAACTGTATCTTTTGCTTGATCTTAAATCAAATGACTCCAGAGCACTTTCTCCTATTCTTTCCTTCCCATGACTTTTCCAGTAGACAAACACATTTTCCCATGTATATTTTTCCTAACCTGATACACTGTAAGGTTCTTCCTTTTGCCTCGTATCATTAAAAACACCAGGGGAGGGAACAAAACCCGCCTGGATATTTATCCAACGTAACTGCCTGAAATTTCACATGCGAGAGCGCACTGGTACTGGCGCATTATGAATGGTAGCTTTGGTGTTGAAAAGTCCCCTCATTTGCTCATGGCATTTACAATTAGTAAATTAAAATGATTGTATCATATTAACAGTGGCACAACTAAAGTTTATAGTAGTCCTCAGAGGGCGATGGGGGGAGACAAAACAGCTGTTGCTGTTTGTTTATGCAACTCAGCAACATATGAGCGCGGGTCCCTCAATGGCGCGCGGCGGGCTGGGCTCTGCTTGATCTTTGAAGGTTGCTGCTGTTTGAACAAACCTCCCTGTGTCCCATGTAACACCATCTGTCTCGCCAGGAATGTGGGAAGAGGCAGCACACCCTCGCAGTTGTCATACCGTTTCGGCGCTGCCTTTTTTTTTTCCTTTCCTCCCCCCCCCCGCCCCGTTTTTTTCCCCCCTCCCTGCTCCTGCAAAAGGCTTTTGTGTCGCAAAAGGCTGACCTCCTACCTTGAGCATCCAGAGTGGCTGGCTACGTGGTTATCAAGAAAAAAAATATTTTTTAATTAATTATTCTTTTTTTTCCTCTCCAAATTCAAAGTCATGGGGCTTTCCTTGCTTGTTGCAAAAAGGTCAGCTGCCTTTGATTATATCCTTACACCACTTTTAACTTTCAACTTTCCTTCGCCCCTCAGAAGAGCACCGGGGGAAAACATGGCACGAAAGGTAGCTCAAGTCTTTCCTGCTGCTCTGTGATTTTAAAAAACATTTCCAGCAGCAGCTTATGCTGAAGATGCAGTCTCTCCTGCTTGATAATGAATTAAATCTTACATGAAATGCCACTAACGACAGTGTTTCTCTCTTTCCTCCACATGCAGTAAACAGAATTTTTAAACAAGCTGAGTCCCACATGTTCAGAATCTGCTAGGAATATTAAGAGCCACAAATCTTCTTATAAAACTGTTTCCCTCATTGTAAGATACCTTAAAGCAACACATTTCTGATGAGAGACTTAGGAAATAATTCTAAAGCAAATATCGAATGCTCATGTGAAAGTACTTTCTCATTTGTTTCGGTTTACTGCCAACATTTTGATTTTTATTGCAACACTGATGAGACAAATAAATGTACATGCAGACCTTGTGGTCCGCTTGACGAATTCAGAGTCACATTAATTTAATTTTTGTCTTTAAGCTTGAAATTCATGGTTTCTCTTGCATAAAATTCATGTTGGTATCTCTTATTTTTTCTTCTTTTCCTCCCAGCACCAAATGCTGACCCAAGGAGCAGGCAATCGCAAGTTCAAATGCACTGAGTGTGGCAAGGCCTTCAAATATAAACACCATCTGAAGGAACACCTGCGAATTCACAGTGGTGAGTAGCGGAGGTGCTGGTGTGCTCATTTGCATTTTGTTTAATTAGCTGAGTTTTAAAGACTGCTTAAAATTTACACAGTTCTGCTTCTGGCTTCTTGGAGCTACCAAGGTATTTCATAAGTGATATCTGAGTCATCCTCATTTATCATGCTGTTAATACCATGGTCTCGCTAAAAGATTTGGCAATAGTAAAGCTTCCTGCAAATAATAAAGATTGTTAGGCAGTTTGAGCTCAGAAGCCTTCATTCATTGCTGTGCAGTGGGAACCTGAAGAGTCCATTATATTTTCCAAAATAAAAAGTCCCCCTGAGTGAAATACAACTCATATTCTCAGATAACAAGAAACTGCCAAGCCTCTCAGATTGAATGACTTGGGCATTTTGGCTCTCCTACTTGATGCAGTATTCAGCACACAAAACGACACCAGGCTCAGTCCAGGCACAAACTGACGTGGAGGTTCTAACATCAGGACTCAGTTTCTCATGCTGGTGCTCAAATCTGGTGAAAATTCCATTTTGGGGGAGAAAAAAAAATAAATAAACAAATCAAATTTGAACTGTCTTGATTTTATTTGGCTCTCTTCCCCACAGGGAAGAGAAGTCACTCCTGTGACTTGCCCAGGTCAGTCTGGACCCAATCTCACACTTTGATGGATGTTGCCACCTGGAGACCCTGGGTCCATACTGACCTCAAAATCTGTACAAAGAAGCAGGTAAAGCCGTGCTTTTGTGTGGCCATGTCCCTATGTTCCTATGAAATTCTATAATCAATATTTCCCTGTTAATCACTGGATATTCAGGTGATCATTTAGATACCAAATGCAATCTCTTGCAATTATGGCAGCAAGAATGATAATTAACATTTGGTTTTAATTATCATTTTAGGTGAAAAACCATATGAGTGTCCAAACTGCAAGAAACGTTTCTCCCATTCTGGCTCCTACAGTTCGCACATCAGCAGCAAGAAGTGTATTGGTTTAATCTCTGTAAATGGCAGAATGAGAAACAATATCAAGACGGGTTCTTCTCCTAATTCTGTATCTTCCTCTCCTACCAATTCAGCCATCACACAGCTGAGAAACAAGCTGGAGAATGGCAAACCACTTAGTATGTCTGAGCAAACAGGCCTACTGAAAATTAAAACAGAACCACTAGATTTCAATGAGTACAAGGTTCTTATGGCCTCACATGGGTTTAGTGCAACTAGTCCTTTTATGAATGGTGGACTTGGAGCAACCAGCCCCTTAGGAGTTCACGCGTCTGCTCAAAGTCCAATGCAGCACTTAGGTGTAGGGATGGAAGCACCGTTGCTTGGGTTTCCTGCGGTAGGCAGCAATTTAAGCGAGGTGCAGAAGGTCCTACAGATTGTGGACAACACGGTTTCCAGGCAGAAAATGGACTGCAAGGCTGAAGAGATCTCCAAGTTGAAGGTTTACCATATGAAGGATTCATGCTCTCAAGCCGAGGAACAAGGAGTTACCTCCCCCAATATTCCCCCCGTGGGTCTTCCAGTAGTAAGTCATAATGGTGCCACTAAAAGTATTATTGACTATACATTAGAGAAAGTCAATGAAGCCAAAGCTTGCCTCCAGAGCTTGACCACAGACTCAAGGAGGCAGCTCAATAACATTAAAAAAGAGAAGCTGCGAACCCTAATAGACCTGGTAACTGAAGACAAGATGATAGAGAACCACAATGTATCCACTCCATTTTCATGCCAGTTCTGTAAAGAAAGCTTTCCTGGTCCCATTCCGTTGCATCAGCATGAGCGTTACCTGTGTAAAATGAACGAAGAAATCAAGGCAGTCCTTCAGCCTCATGAGAACATGGTTCCCAACAAACCTGGAGTGTTTGATAAGCAAACCCTCTTTCTGTCATCAGTACTTTCTGAGAAAGGAATGACTAGCCCCATCAACCCATACAAGGACCACATGTCTGTACTTAAAGCATATTATGCTATGAATATGGAACCCAACTCTGATGAACTACTGAAAATTTCCATTGCTGTTGGCCTTCCTCAGGAATTTGTGAAGGAATGGTTTGAACAAAGAAAAGTCTACCAGTATTCAAGTTCCAGGTCACCATCACTGGAAAGGGCCAGTGCCAAGGTGGCGCTGGCTGCCACCAACAACACTGCCACTAAAGACTCTTTGTCAGCCAGATCTCAAATAAAGCCTGTGGACTCTATAACTTCACCATCTATAGCTGAACTCCATAACAGTGTTACTAATTGTGATACTCCTCTCAGGCTAACAAAACCTCCTCATTTTACCAATATTAAGCCAGTTGATAAATTGGACCACTCTAGGAGCAATACTCCTTCTCCTTTAAATCTTTCTTCCACATCTTCTAAAAACTCCCACAGTAGTTCTTACACTCCAAACAGTTTCTCTTCTGAGGAGCTTCAGGCTGAGCCATTGGACTTGTCTTTACCAAAACAAATGAAGGAACCCAAAAGTATTATAGCCACAAAGAACAAAACAAAATCTAATAGTGTAAAATTAGAACACAACAGTGTTTCTTCATCATCTGAAAACTCAGATGAGCCTCTGAACTTGACTTTTATCAAGAAGGAGTTTTCTAATTCAAATAATCTGGATAAAAGCACTAACCCAGTATTTGGTATGAACCCATTTAGTGCCAAACCTTTATACACAACACTTCCACCACAGAGCGCATTTCCCCCAGCCACTTTTATGCCACCAGTCCAGACCAGTATTCCTGGGCTGCGACCATACCCAGGACTAGATCAGATGAGCTTCCTACCACATATGGCCTATACCTACCCAACTGGAGCAGCTACTTTTGCCGATATGCAGCAAAGGAGAAAGTACCAGCGGAAACAAGGATTTCAGGTAAATGGTTTCAACTGTTTTCTCCTTTGAAAAGCTAGAATTCAGTATTTTGTGATATGCCTCTTAAAGAAGAAGAAACCTAAAGCGATAATCAACATTCCCAACAAAATTAGCAGAGTTTAAGTCTGAGCTTGAAAAGTCATGGTGGAGTAGGAAAATAAACTGCAGTTAATTAAAGAGTACCTCTACTTGGATTCAGAAGCAGTATCACTTACTTTGAACAGGCATAATGATTTTTGTTCTGTTGAGTTCAGACATTTCTCGTTAGATTTGTATAGTAGTATAATAATATTAATAATAATAATAATAATAATAATAATAATAATAATGTCCATAAAAAGTTGTATCCTAGAGAAAAAGAAAAGGAAACTTTGTAGGGAAATGTATCTTTTCAGGGCATAACTACATTTCACCAAAGAGAAAAGGAGCAATGGGAGACCCCTTTGGAGTTACCTGCATACTTGGACACAAAGTAGTTTCCCTCTAAGCGGAGGTCCACACAGCCTCATAGACACTGTAATCCACTGAAAGCCTTCAGAGCTCCCTTCTCCATATTTTTGGGGGATTGTTCACCCACCATTCATGGGAAAGTTGTCCTCTCTTCTCACTTATGTCGGGGGGATAAGAAACATTGGCCCATAGTCCCTTTCTTTGGGCTACCTACTGCTCTCTCCAGACTCTTAGTTCCTCTAATCCTGCCAGTCATCTGGAACAGCTTTGAAAAAACCCAAGAGATTAAATGAAATTATTTGGAGAGGTAGCAGCCAGGGCCCTTAATCGCAGACAAAGTCTTTCCCTGGACATGTAATCTGGGTCAGCACTTCTTTGTGCCCGCGTACAACCCGCAATTCTTCCCTCAGGTCATCCCAGAGTCAATGCAGGTGTAGCAAAGGATTTTGTCTCTTGCATGCCTGAAGAGAAGGGCAGCTCCACAGAAGTCTTGTACTTTTATAGCCTTTTTCTGGGTGTATTCAGATGTAATGTACAGAGTTTAGTTAAATGAGATTAACTGATTATAGATTAATAATTTTTTCTTACATTTGCGCCTGTTCCCCCATGTCCTATTACCGTCTATTAGTAGTTTTACTGACTAGTAAATGTTTTATAGTTTCAAATGTGAAAATCAGGTACGGTTTTACATTACAGACTGTAATCCCTCTTTGCACAATAGGAGCATAAATAGCACTGCACCTCCATAACAGCTGTTCCACTATTCCAATTTACAGTACATCTGCCCTCTTTGTAAATGTATTTAAGCCTATTTAATCTTCTCTAATATTAATTAGTGCAAACCTAGTCTAAGAAAACTGAACTGTGTGATAGCAAATGGAAATGTATGTTATCATGCAAGTTTGCACTCTCTTTGGATCGAGACAAAATAAATATCAAGAAATTTAATAATTTACTGATCCACATTCATTATTGCTTAATGCTGAAGGCTGTTTTAACATAGATAGAACATTGATAAAAAGTGTTATTAATATTCCCTATTTCAAATTACAAAATTAAATATAAAAATATAGCTTGAGGCCTTTAGTCGGGAGACATACATTTAAATGGATTGCATAATAATAACATTTGTACCTAAATATAAAATTCAATTAAAACCTTTCTACAGATACAGAATACATCCAAGTTTTGGAATTTTGAAAGGAATGATCCCTTAGCTGTTGCTTACATTTACCTTTGTAAAATAATATAATACCTTTTGCTGGCCATGAAGAGCCTCCCCTTCACACTTTCTTGGAAGTATTTAGTGTTGATACAGTAAATACTGTTAGTTTGTGCAAACCACATTACTGCAGAGTGCTCAAAGACAGAAGGTTGGTTTGAGGCATAGGAGGCTCCCTGTTATTTCCATCCTTTCCATCATGTGTAGTTTCATTATCCATATTCCTAAGCTAAGAGGGACCACTGAGGCGTGATTTTACCTTCCCTGGGGTGGTTGGTGGGCAGGATTGGTGGTGGGAGCGGCTGTCGCTGACGAGTGGTTCCCTCACAGGGAGAATTGCTTGATGGAACCCCAGACTACATGTCCGGCCTCGACGACATGACGGACTCCGACTCCTGTCTGTCCCGAAAGAAGATCAAGAAGACAGAAAGTGGCATGTATGCATGTGACTTATGTGACAAGACATTCCAGAAGAGCAGTTCCCTGCTGCGACACAAATACGAGCACACAGGTAGGGCAGCTGCGAACGCTGAGGGCAGGATTGAGGGTCATGCTTCATTCTTCACAGTCTTTCATGAGTACATTTGTGCAGTTGCTGAGGCACTCAAAAAGTTATTTTGCTCTGTTCTGACCTATTTTTTAAGTTTTTCTTGGTTATTCTTGGTGGTTATTGCTTGGTGAAGGACAGTTGGGTGTGATGGGGTGAATGTTGGTAGGTGCTATGGCAATCATCATCTCTCAGGCATTTCATCTCATTCCCTCTTGAAATGAGACAGGCCCTAGCACTCAGAAAGAACTGCAACTTGGTCAGCACAAAGTCTGGCATGGGAAGGAAGAGTGACAGTGTTCTTGTTTCTTAGACACTATCTGACCCAGCTCCATTTAATCCAATAGGAAAACTGCCACTGACGTTAGCAGCATGAGACCTGGCTCTGGCCAAGTTATCTGAAATTCGACAGCTCAGGGGGTTTCCTCTTGCTGTGATTTTGCACACCAGCAGCACAAGCAGGTTGCAGTTCACTCTTTCACTTCCCAGTTAATGCCCAGGGAAGGTTCCCTTCTTTCCTGAGTAGGAAGTGATTTTTGTCCAGTTCAAGGAAGCTTGGCAAAGCTCACCACGCACTGTCAGCTTAAAAAATACTTTGGTTTGAAAAAGATCTTCCATCACACCTATGCTGGCCATGGTTCCCCTTACAGATAGTGCTCCCTTCCCCTCTGTCAGCCAGGACAGAGCTCTCTGAGGGCCACACATTGGCTCAGCATGTTTCAGTTAGGGGAAAATGGGACCGGAGCTTCCCAAATAATAGAGATATCAAATTATGTTGGACAAAGAGAAGGTGAATTATCATCTGAATTATTGCGCAGCAGGACATAAACCAAACTCCAACTTCCTAGAGTTAGAAAAAGTTTACTCAGGAGGAAACTTGCTTTAACTTTGAAAGCTGAGTCCCGCTTCAGGAAATGAAGCAAATCACATCATCCTTCAATCTCACCATGTGAGGGTAAAAACCTTATAGCTCTCTTTTAATACATCTTCCAGGCCCCACATAACCCTTTGGCTTTTCACAGATGAAAAATTTACAATTCAGAAGCGGACTGTGCCTTTAAAACAAAATCCTTTACTTTGTTATTTTTTCTTCTTATACTCTTCTTCCAAATTTTAAGCTAATCCCACATAGGAAAATACAAAAGGAAGTTAAAATACACGTGGGATTAGGAAAGAAAATTAAAAGCAACATTTTGGACTAGACCAGCCAGTTCACTGGCAGAATGTGCTTCCCACTACATTATTCAGATCAAATTGTTTATTCAGTAGAAGAAGCTTTGAAGGCTTTACGTCCCTGCACCTTTCCTCTCCTGAATGATTTTATTACGGCCATCTGCAAACATTATGGTTTACTACACTACTACTGTAAAGCTCTTATGTTAGAACTGGCCTTCATATATATCGGGATCTGGGCATATGGTTGAATCCCATAAAGTTGGTAGTCCATAAGGTCGACAGACATATGGTTGAAAGGCTGAAAATTTGACAAGCTGAAATGTGTGCAATCACCTTGATTTGCAAAATAAACTGCATTCGTAATAGCAAAAATATGTTATGGTCTTGAAGTAGCATGGGAACCTACTGCCTAGAAAAATGCCACACAGCTGCAAGGCAGGGACTCTTCTCCTGCTTCTTTCCTCTGTCCCTTTTGGCTTCTAAACTTCACGTCCATCAGTTTTATGGGACTCAGCCTTATGATCCAGAACATGTATGGGGTGTCAGATTTAATACGCTAGAACTACAGCACATCATCAGGCTGGAGCCTGGCATTTAGGGACAGGAAGGATGGTCTTGTGGCAGAGGCACAGGCAGTGAGAGCTCTGCACTCTCCCCTTCCTCACCACAGACTTCCTCTGTGAATTACAGAAAATTGCTTCATCTTTCTCTCACCTTCTCCCATCTTTGAAACACAGGGAAATGATACCAGCTCACCTCTCTGGAGTGTTATAAATATTAATTCATAATATTCTGCGATGGAGCTCACTGGATAAAGTGGGAAGTACTATTATCAGGGATGTGTTTGCTTTTATGGAGCCTCAGTGCATCATGCCAGTGCTTGAGTGGTTGGGAGCTCTGAAGGGCTTGGCTGGGCCAGCCCCAATACCTCATGCACAGCCTTCAGGAGGCACACTGCACTCACTGTCACTCTGGCTGATGGCTCAGGTGCATCTTAAGTGAATTTCAAATTAATTTGATAGTTTCAGGCAGAGCTTGTAATTGCATTAATAACATAAGTGTGAAACTGCAGTCCATGTTCAGTGGAAGGAACCAAATTGAAAGTAACACCCTCTCCTGCCTTTGGGGTGATTGTAAATGCAGGCCCAGGTTTTTCAAACAACTTTTTGAAACCTAAAAAAAGAGAAAAAACCCCTTTTTTCTCAGGGTGTTGCTGTTTTCTGAGCAGCAGATCATGACCTGTTGTAGTTTCATTTAATACATGTTTTAGGAGGAATTGGAATGCTTCCTTGTCTTTCCTGGAGAAGCACAAAATCATGGATGTTGTTTATAACAATCTCCTTTTTTCTGTGTAAAAAGAATATCAGTGTTTTATTAGAACTTTGGAACAATCAGATTTTTATTTGTCACCCTTTCTCAAGGTCCATGTACCTATTGCAGCCAGTGATAGAACAAGGGTTAAAAGAGTCAGGTAGAGGCCCCTAAAAATTTATCACAGAGAAATCATTTCAAGTAAAACATTGACAGGTAAAACTACATAAGCTGTCTGAATTATTGTTTATTGTTGATCAAGTGTTGTGAAGGAGAAAACAGGAATGTTTAGGTGTTGCAGTGGAGCTGAGTTTCCATGCCACGGCGAGAACAGGATTTGGCCAGTTCTTTTTGTCAACCCAAGAAGTTTTGGTAGGACCATGTGACCAGCCTCAGGACAAAGAACTCTGTGATTACCCCTGTACACCATGCCTGCCACAGCTGGAACGCAGTAGAAAAAGGGCCACAAATTTCACAATCCATAGTTTTTAATTTGTGCAGTATTGGTGGTATTCTGTAATAGCTTTCAGCTTCATGGGGAGAAGGAAAATTTATTGTGTTACTGCAATGAGTGAATTGCATTGGTTCTGGCTCATCTGAAATTTAGTGTAGAGGCCACTGGTTGTTGCAGAACCAAATTCTGACAATTTAATTTTGGGATGCTATTGAATTTTGAGAGGAGTTATGTGTCCCTCTTAGAGTTTGAGCTTCACAAGGTCCTATTTCCTTAAAGCCAGGGTATGCAGCACTGTAATTAGGGTGCAGAGCATGGCAGGTAGCACAGGCATTCAGTGCTCACATGATTTTCCTGTGGAGTCTTACAGACTCATCCTAATTTGGACAGGCTGAAATTAGTTGAGCCAATATGGGATGTGTCTAATCTCAGATTTTTCCAAGCTGCTTAGCACAAGGTTCAAGGCACTTTCCTTACGAAAGGTGAAGAAGGTGGTTGCCTTCATGGCAAAGCATTGGTGCTTCAGTGAGCAATAAATTCTTTGTGCTGCTGATAAGGAGGGAGCCAGGAGTGGGTGAGTGAGCAGGAGAGCAAACAGAATGGAGCATCAAGAAATACAGAAGTATCCTGGAACTTGGTCCAGAGATGGAGGAGTAAGGTGAAGGTTAATGTTTGTTCTGCCCTCGTCAACGCCCGTGTCTGCCACACACCGGCTTTGTTGTAGCTTCACAGGGGAACTCTCAGCACGCCTGCTCTGCAACAAAAGCTGGAAACAGTTTTTCAGAATCCTACCTAGAAATTTAAAATCCTTTCATTGTTGTTCTATATTACATCATATTCTATTTTATTACTTGTGCGGGCTGTCGAGGGCCTCATAGCTGTGCTAGGGCTTTCATCCTTTCCTTTTCCACTGTATATTTTATTAAGACCTCTTTTTTATTTTTGTAGCTTTCATGCTGATGCAAGCACTAGTTTTATTTCCAGATTGATTCTGTAAACTAAATATTGTTCTTGAGCCTGGTAGCAAATCAGCTCTCTCTGGCTAGTATTTTGAATTCCCAGCTTGGGAGTTTTCTTTATTTAGAGCTTGATTCATAAAAAATTTACATGCTATTTAAAGGTTATTTTTTCTTGCTTTACTCTGATACAAGTTTAGAATTCCCCATTTTACACTCAAATAAAGAAAAAAAAAAGGATATATTCTATGTTTGTGTCTGCAGACAAGGTCTCCTATTGAAAATGGAACAGGTGCAGCTTGGGCAATTATATATAAATTGCATTTATCTTGCACCTTTGACCGCTTTGCTATGCTCTGGCCACTAATCCATCTCCATTGGGACTACATCTAACATCCAAACCCCCGAGCAGCTTCAAAAGAACTGCCTTAAAAAAAAAAAATAAAAACAAACTGTCACAAAAATATTTCCTTCTCTCCTCCGAAGAGTGGGATTTCTGTTTGTCCCCCTCCCATGGAAAAAAGACCCACTTGCCTTAGGCAAAGAATGGGTGATATTTAGTCTGGGACCAGTGACAGCTTGTGATCTGATGTCTTATGACTTTTATACCACTGCAAATGGGAAATGCACAGCTTTTCAGTCAAAGACCTTTAGCCCAGGAAGATCGAGAGATACTTACTATCTGATATGTTTTTGTTGTCTTGTTTTAACAGAAATGCAATTTTAGAGACTTTGCAAACAGATTAGTTATAATTTCTCCTCTGTAGATTGAGTGTGGGCCCCCATGGGAACCTGTGTTTTGCAATGAAGGGAAAAAAAAAGCCCAAACATTTCCTCTAGATATTTGAGAGAGATTTATCATCTAATTCCATTGCAAAACGTAACATCTACATCACTCACCCATCTGACAGAACACAAGTGTTTGGTGAGCCCTTCCGTGAGCTTCCTTGGGTCCATCTCTCCTAGCTCCAGCCCCCATGGATGACACGGGGGATCTCATGGATTGGATACAACCTGTGGGGTGGGATGTCAAATCTGCTTCCTTTTGACTTATCTCTATGGCAGTGATGTTATGAATGTTGTGACACTGCATGACAGTGCTCTAGGACAAGATGATGACTTCAGAATGAACAAGAGTGGGTTAAGGTATTAGGATTGTAGACTTTAGGGAGGTATTATTAGATATTGAGAAGAAAGTCTTCACTGTGAGGGTGGTGAGGCTCTGGCCAGGTTGGACAGGGCTTGGAGCAACCTGGTCTAGTGCCCATGGCAGGGGGTGAACTGAGATGAGCTTTAAGGTCCCTGCCAACCCAAACCAGCTGGGGATCCTATGGTTTCCTAAAGTTGTAGGTCCTCCTTATCCACCTACAATTGCAGACTTATCCCCATCCCCAGTATAAAATACCTTAGTCCAGCTTTATTTTATGACCTACTAACACATTGTAGGGATTAAAGACTCATTTTAAATGGCTGAAATGCTGGGTTTTGCACATGAGGGGAAGAAAATAATTCTTCAAATATTCAGAAACCTGATACATTTAAAAACATATTTCAATTAGTGTTGTAACAGCTGCACACTGAGCACTGCTAAGGTATGTTGTGTGGTGTCTGAACAAAGAACTTTGCCCAAGCTGTCACGTTCCCTCAGATCAAAACTGAGGTCTTGATATGGATGTGGTAGACTAAATAGCTCTAGCATTGCCTTTTTAGTGCTAACATAAATTAATATGAAAATATGAAGTATTTTAATCTATTAATTTCTAAATTAATTTATAAAATATGGATGATTCCCTGCAAGGCTGCATCTGTGTGGCAAAGCAGGCAAAGACTGAGGGACGAGCACATCCCCTAGCCTTTGGAAGGGTGGGTGGAGGCAAGTCTGGATGAGAGCAGTGGAGGTGGTTGACTTCTGTTTGAGGAAAAAAAGATGCTGGGAGCTGGATGGAGCACAACTGTGGGGCGAGAATCATAGATGGAATGGTTTGGGTTTTGGAAGGGATCATTGAAAGTCATCTAGTCCCTGAAATGACCATGGAAACCTTCAACTAGACCAGGTTGCTCAGGGTTCCATCCAATCTGACCTCAAATGTTTCCCAGGATGGGACAGAGAAGGGTGTAGTGGGCATCAGATGTAGTGTGCCTTAAAAAAAATCAGGGAATTCGGAGTAATGGAGAAGTGATGGTGAAGTGGAACAAGACAAGGGTTAGGCTTGTCAATGTTAGAAAAAAGTAAATCAGAAGGAGGGACTGAGATAACGTGGGCAGTTCAGTGAGGAAGACACTAAAAAGGTGCTGAGGAAAAGCAGAAAGTCTGCAAGGAGCAAAAAAGAAACAAAATTAGCAATTATTGAGGTACTAGCGAGGGGACATCAATGTGTAGCTCTGAGGGTAATCAGCAGGACAACTGGGTCAGGACAGAGGTTCATCCCATTGGGTGCTGGTAGCACTGGGAAAGCTCCCACCTCACTCGTGAGGGTTTTCCACTGGCAGTGCCGGGGTTTGAGAGCGCTTAGGCTGAGAGTGCTTTGGGATTTTAAGCTAATTTGAGTGAGTGACTTGATCGTGCTTAAATCTCCTGAGCTAAGACTCTGGGATTTCCCCTTCGTGGCTAAACTTGTGCCCTGAATCGCAGGTAGCTGACTCCAGCTCTGGATTTGGTGCACCCCTAGGTCAAGGCTGGATGTTGAAAGCCAAAATACATTTATAGCTCAAAGCCCAGGGTTTTCTTTGAGTTTGACTTTTAACCAACAGGTTAAATTGGCAGAAATGCAGATTTAGGAAACCGTTCGTCCAAGTAATGCTGCTATATTTCAATAGATCAAGTTTGAATTTTCAATTTTACTATAAAAGGAAATAAAGCAAAAAAAAAAAAAAAGAAACCTTGCATGTGTGCAAACCTAGGAAACTCTATTACAAAGAAATGCAGTCTGAGCCCTAATTTCCAGGCATCTACTAGCTTCCCTGTTACTTGGGTTACTTTAGCTGTGGTTTCTCCTGTATTTTCCTTGCTGCCAGATCTCCCCTTCATTTCATAACACAATTTTGGCTTCCTTGAGGATTCGTTAATCACACCTTATTAAATGTGAACTTTCACAGTGGGACTTGAAGGTAGCTGTGACTGGATAGAAAAGAAAAATTAGCATAGTCCTTGGTATTCATTCTTGACAACTTTGCAATGAAAGTGGAGTTTTTTCTTTGCCTGACTTTCTGTGCTCTCATATCCCAGTGAAAAAAATCAGATCAGGTTTATAAAGGAGCAGCTTGAGTTTTCCTGGAAGCTGAGATCCTTGAGTAATCAGAAAGCATTTATATTTTTTCCTGCTGGATTTCCTTCCATGCTGGTGTTTCCTAGCCTTTTGCTCTTTGCTGGCAGTCCACCATACTCATCCTCTCCCCACTTCTGCTTCTTTAAAATTAAAGAAACATCACACATTCACAAGTGACAGGATGGAAGAGCTCTGGTGTGAAGTTTATTCCTGTTCTGGTCACATGCTGCATGAGCTAAGCATGATAAATACGCTCAAGGAATCAGGCCAGTTGACTAATAAGTTCCTAACGATCTGCTCTAGCAATAGGACATGCAAAGCAGGGATCCACATTTCAGGCACCAAATACCAGGATTTTAATATCCATGAAAAATCGCATGAAATATAAAATAATGACCCATTGGCACCATATCTGCCTGCATGGTTGCACCACTCAGCTGAATGACACTTAGATTATAATTTGACATTTCTAAAATTTAAAAAAACAAAAACAAATGAAAAATCTGGCTGAAGTTACTAATGTTTGATTTTATTTTTTGCCTTCTGCAATCTAAGTTTGGTGATCGGTCTTCACTAATTCCAATCTTTGCACCATATGTTATGTCTGGATATCTCACGGTTGCATCATGCTTTGCTGAGTTTTGTCGTGTGGCATCATGCTGACAAGTATTTTTTGTCAGCTCTATTTTGGAATTAAGCTTTCAGTATGGCAGTTCTGGAAGGTGTTGAAGGCATTCCTGTGCTATTTGTGGCCTGGGATCAACCAGATGTGTTTAGGCTTGGCACTGGTTTTGAGTTTCAAACATTGGTTCGAAACTGTCTGAAATGCCAAAGGAAATACTGTTTTCTGCAGCTTAACACCACTTTAGCACTCAGTGAGTGGCTGACAACATTTTATTTAGAAACCCCTTATGCTTCTGTGGCAGATGTATGTATTTGTATTTGCTCACGTGCTGGGGGAAAAATGTCTTTCTGTCCTTGAGGGCTTCCTCCCACAGGCAAGGGTTGGAGGAGGGTACCCCTGGGGTGGGTTGGGGTGGGTCCAGCTCAGGTCCCCCTGCCAGCAGCAAGCCCTT
>NC_142207.1:3622500-3637500 GCF_049639895.1 Pseudopodoces humilis
GTGCTGCTGTTAGAGAAAGCCTCTCTAACTGAGGTGATGGTGACCTCATTGTGCTGGGGCGTAGCAGGGACAGCCAGCACCCTGAAATATGGCATTAGACCCAACACTTCTTCCACCACCCACTTGGAACCCCATCCAAATCCCAGGTGCCATTCTCTAGCAGACAAGTTCTCATTTTGAGGTGGTGTTAAAATGTCTCAGCATGAGAAGAGGTGCTCTTACGCACCCCTGCCCCTCCTCTCTGTCCTCCTTGAGCCCGAGCCTGACAAGGATTGCAGTGTGTCACCTCTGCCCACAGCAGATAAATATCTGACAGTATTTTGGCAGAATCACGAGGGTGTCCACAGAGTAATTTGTTTTCTTCTTCTTCACCAGGCCTTAATATTTTCTTATAAACATCTATATCAAGGCCCTGTTAACAGGAATGGCTTATGGCCAAGGATGTGGATAAAAGGCAAGGATGGGTTTGTGAGCTGACTATGGGCTATGCCAAGGAATTACTCTTCCCTTTGTGTAAATGGGCTTTGATGCAAACAGAGAGCAAAATTCTGGTGATTGATGGATAGGCTTCCAACATTTGATCAGAACTTTGTGGTGTTCCACAGGTTTCCATTGCAGTGTGATAAAATGTCTATTTAGAGTCATAGAATGCTTTAGGTTGAAAAATACTTCTAAGATCACTGCTTCCAACCATAAATCATCCTGTCAAACTATACTGGACATGTTGGAGCAGGTCCAGAGGAGACCATAAGGATGCTTATGGGGGGGGGAATTGAACACGTCTACTACGAGGAGGGGATGAGAGAATTGGGATTGTTCAGCCTGAAGAAGAGAAGGTTTTAGGGAAACCTTAGAGCCCTTCCAGTGCCCAGCAGGTCTCCAAGAGAGCTGGAGAGGGGCTTTGGGCAAGGGCATGGAGTGACTGGACAAGTGGGAATGGCTTCCCACTGCCAGAGGGCAGGGTTAGATGGGATATCGGGGAGAAATTGTTCCCTGTGAGGATGGTGAGGCCCTGGCAGAGGTTGGCCAGAGAAGCTGTGACTGCCTTTGGATCCCTGGAAGTGTCCAAGGCCAGGTTAGACAGGGCTTGGAGCAACCTGGGATAGTGGAAGGTGTCCCTGCTCATGGCAGGGGGCTGGGAATGAGATAGTTTTTAAGGTCCCTTCCAACCCAAACTATTCCCTGATCCTCTGATATTTAGTGAACGATGAGTATATTAGGAAGATGACAATGACCAGTGTGGCATGTTCCTCATCTCTCCCCCAAAACTACCTCACCAGAATTTATACATCAATTATTCCCTCTCATTCACCCAACTTTATGCATTTTCTCTTTTTCTGTGTGTTCTGTATCATCTAAGCAGTTAAAGATTTGATAAGAGAAAGTTGTCAGAAATCAGTTCTTCTTCCCCTAATTGCACCAGTGTGATAAAACACACAGGGAAATCTGCAAGAATTTATGCACACATGCAAACAAATAGCTGCTGTCAATTCACATGGAAGATGAGATAAGGCCATTATCTTGTGTCAAACCTACCAGTGTGTGACAAGACCGTGGGGAAGGATATGGGCCGGAGATATGGGAGCAGGAGGAACAGTGGTGGAAGTCATGATGAGAAAATTCAGAAGGAAAAAAAAGCCCCAAATCTAGATTGCAAAAATTATCTGAAGATTTCTGGTCTAAGGGAAACCGGTGTGTTCAGAGATTGTTCTGTGTCCAGTTATCTGGTTTTAGTGTAGAGTATCATGAAGAAATGAGTGCATGGGGACAGGCTGTGCTGTACCAACATGTGTCTGCCCAACGTGAGGCCCTGGTTCAGGAGCAGGTGCTTGGAAAGGGCTTGACCCAGGTGGGGACAAGAAGTAAGTGTTGTGCCTTCTGTGATGGGCAACTCTTCATCAGTGAGCTGAGAAGTCCTGTGCAAGCTGCGAGGGAGAGGAGGAGAGGAGCTTGGAAAGGGATTTTTAATAGTATTTTATATTTATTTTATATGTATATTATATATATATTATAGTGGATAATTAATATATAACATATTTTATATATATATATATAAACATGTATTGAATAGTAACTAGTTCCTCTTGGCAGCACAATACAAGATTGGTGTAGTCACTGTTTGAACACACAATTGAAAACTATTTCCTATAGAGATACTTGAGAATATAGTGACTGGTATTTTTCTCATGCTGTTGAATATTTTGGACCAAAGCTTATCCCATCAAGATGCAGGTGTGGCAAGACAGCAAAAACAGGAAAGAAATCCATCTAGAAATCACATTTGAGTACCCAGAAATGCCATTAGGCTCAACAGGCATCTTCAACATTGCGAACAGCCTGCAGAGAACAAGATGTGGTGAATAAATAAGGCAGACTGAAGACAAAGGCTTAAAAAACAAGGGTTTATGCAGTGTTAACTAGAAGGTACCAGATAGGATAAAAAGCCCACAGGGTGTAAAATAATAAATTCAAAATGAGAACTTTTTAGCAATGTCTAATGAAAGTGATCTGGTGCTCTCAAAGAAAGCAGCACTCACCAGAGTATTGGTGGCACATTGTAGATGAACCTCTGCCATGGACACGTGGAGACATTCATGCAGAAGTTGACACCTTTCTCTCTTGCACATGTGAAAGTAGTCTAACTTCACATTCATGCAAGCTGGGGTTAAGTTTGGGAGCAGATATTACTCTTTTAAAGTTACAGAATGATTTAGGTTGGAAAAGAGAATCGAGTCTGGCCATTCCCCTAGCGCTGCCTAGGCCACCACTAAACCATATCCCCAGGTTCCAGATCCACATGGCACCTTTTAAATCCCTCCAGGGATGGTGACTCAAACACATAACAAAGTGAATGAAATAATCTCAGAAGTTCAGCCTTAAGCGGAAAGGCAGTTTGGAAGTTCCCATTCTTAGGTTGTTCATTCAGTGATGTCTGATCTTGAAATGTGTTCCTGCAGCAAGGGTCACTGAGCCCTTCTAGTGGAAGATGTGCTGTTCCTTGATCACTGTTTTTAAGAGCTTGTAGAAGAGTCCAGCATGTGCTGAAGGTGTGAAAGTTCTGCCACAGTGGAAATCTCAGCATCAATTTCTCCCTCTTTTTACAGCATGTTTTCTCAAAGGGCTGTAGACAGTTTATAGTCCAGAGGAACAAACATCTCTAATTTTGATACTGGCAAAAAAAAGATGTTTTGTGTTACCTTTAAAAGCCAGATAGCATTTTGAATAGTTTGTTGTGTTTATAGTATGAGCAGAGCCTCAACTATGTGTTCCAAGGGCAGTAACTGTTTGTGAGCACCTCTTAGTTTCCTTCCTGCCTGCTCTCTGGTTGAGATGTGGACAATTAGAGACTCAGAATTACCATCTTGTAGTCACAAACAAAACAAAAAAACTACAGTTGTGAAAATTTAAAAGCACTTCATGCTGAGAAAGAATGGCAGGAATTAAGTGAAGGCTGTGATACTCACCTGTGTGTGAGGCCCTGAGACATCACAAGAGGAAACAGCCTCAAGTTGTGCCAGGGAGGATTAGGTTGGATGTAAGGAAAAAAATCCTCACCCAAAGGGCTGTCAAGCTCTGGCAGAGGCTGCCCAGGGCACTGGTGGAATCCCCATCCCTGAAGGGATTTAATAGCCTTGTGGCTATGGCCCCTGGGGTCATGGGTTAGTGGTGGTTTTGACGGTGCTGGGGGAATGGTTGGACTCAAGCACTCTCGAGGGCTTTCCAGACCTAAATGATTCCATGATTTTCTGACCTTTTAGCTTTCCAAAAAATTGCATGTGTGCCAGTCTTACAGAAGGATCCACAGAGGACAGTGAAGGTTTGAGGGTTTGAGTTTGTATTTTTCCTCCCCTGGTTTAAATTGCCTCAGCACTATTCATTGTAGAAGCAACATTTGCTCTGTTGGCATCAGCAGTGTACGAAAGAAGAGGGGAACTATCTCAAAAATAAAAAGAGCTGAGATATTTTGTGCTCTCTTCCCACTCAAATGTATCCTTCAAATCGAATTCCCTCAGTCAAGGGAAATAATTTCAGTTACCCTGGTCACAGTAGAAAGCAGCCCTCTTTTTGAATGTCTTTTTTCATTAATGTAGATATGTTTCTAAGATGAGAAACGATGTTTCTTCTAATTACGGTTACATGTAGTTAATTTCCTTTTTTTAAAAGCTCAGTGTGAAAGGCAGTTTCCTTTAAAAAGGGAGGGGGGAAGAAAAAAGTGATACAGCTGATGTTCCTGTTGCCTTAGCAACAGATTTATTTATTAGGGTCTGAAATGACATGAGTTAATATACCACATACCTGCTGATCGGCAAACTCTCCTATTTCAGCTCCAGTTGACAATTAAGTCCTGGACAGCTACAGCCAGGGGTTAATGTTACTCATTAGGAGAACTAGGTCATTACTGGGAAATCAAGGCACTTAAGGCAGCATGGATAAAATACAAAATTCAACATCTCAAGGAGTGAGGGGTTTTATGTTAATTAACCTTATTTTCCTTTCATTAAAAAAAAAAAAAAATCTTTCATATATGCATATGACAGTGGATCAATTAATTGGGAAAGGAAAAAGAAAAAAAGAAGTAAGCTGTAGTTTACTTTCCTCTCCTAGTTGTCTTCATTTCCTTTGGAAGGGTTTCATTATTTTATGGAAAATTCTTATGTCTATATGATGAGTAAAAAGGGTATTAAAATTAAGAAGGGAATCATCATGGAAATCAGCTTTACCACAAGGGAATGAGCAAATAAAAGCCTTGGAAATGAAAATAAATAAGCTTTGCTAATACCTCACCTAAGGAGCAGAATATAAGCCCATCAGAGCTTGGAGATATTTAGAGGTACTTCTTTGCTTCTTTATTAAGCAGTTACACAGTTATTTGACCTTCAGAAACTGAAACTTTAGAGAACTAATTCAAGTTGTTGGCACATATTCTATTTACAGGAAGCTGATCAGTGGCGTACCCAACAGTAACTCCTGTAGTTAGTAATTGGCTTCTGATTTCCAGGAAAATTAAATATATTCTCTAAAAGTTTTATTAAGATATCTGAGTGGGAGTTTTAACTTGATAAGTCATAAGTGATTTAATAAAGCTCTCCTGAAAGCCTTTATTTACTAACTTTTAGCAGGCTTCATTCTGATACTGGAGAACTTAATAGCCTGGAAAAGAATTGTATTAAAATTAAACTTTTTTTTTTTTTTATTAACTGCTTCCCCAAATACACTTGGTTCTTTCACTTCTACTAAGCACTCTACTTTTTTTTCTGTATTTAAGCTCTGTGGCCCAATTCTGCTTCTTATTGTATTTAGACCAATTTGATGTAAAACCTTTTTCCTTTCATGTGAAGTCAGGGTTGAAACAATGACTTACCTGGGCTGCACCTAGTGAACCATGGAATCAAGTGGGAAGAGCACTGTTCCCCATAACAAAAGCAAGATTAAAGCCCCATGAGTATTTTTTCATCTGCATGGGGTGGTTTTACACTCTGATGCACCTATTTTCTTAAATTATAATAGAAATGCTGAATAATATCAAGATTCTGCCTGAAATATCACACTGAGAAACTTTCCTTCAAGGCCAGGGTGGATTGGATTTGGAGCAACATGGTCTTGTGGAAGGTGTCCCTGCCCATGGCAGGGGAGTTGGGATGAGATGAGCTTTAAAGTCCCTTCCCACCCAAACCATTCCATGATTCTGCAGTGCTGAGATTCCCTCTGTGCTATCCAGATGCTCACAAAGCAGCCACTTCAGTGCCATCCTCCAGAGCCTGTTGCAATAAATGCTTTAGCCACGGTTGAAAAACAGATTTTGAGTTACTGTAAGACTACAACTGCATCACCTGGACAGTTGAAGAATATTTAGGCTTGGAACAGATGCATCACAGATTGCCCTAACAGCTCCAGTAAGCTTGGCTCTCCCTTTTCCCAGAACGGGAAATTCATTTTATGGGGGAATTTTTTTTTTCCCTCCTGTATAATTGTGAAACCCAAGTCTTTGAGCAGAAGCACATGTGAACAGGTGGGATTGAGGAATCCTCTCAAGGCTTTTCCACCTATGCCTCTCAAAGCAATCCCTTTCTACTCCATTCACCTAATTTGGTTTTGGCCTTTCAAACCTCATCCTTTTGTCTTTGCCAGGCTCAGTTCCCTGGGCATCTCCTCACACATAGTCTTGTGCACCAAATTTGCATCTCACTCTTCTCTAGTTCCTCAGCCTTTCTCTGTCTCCATCACTTCACTGCTTGTCTCTTCAAGGAGCTTCCTGCAACATATCCAAGATACAGTTTGCAGTTTTACTAGGTAATGTTGTGTTTGTGCTTTTTTTTTCATCTTGTTCTTCATGTCTTCTGGAAAATTCAGACAGGATTTTCCTAGAAGATTATAGTTCAAGATAAATCTCAGTTTTGGGAAACTTCATAGGCAAGGACAGAAGAGGTTTTGTAATACAAACCCCACAGCAAACTTAGCAGATGGTACCATTATCCCCCTTTGTAAGTCACAGCAGCCTGGGCCAAAGTATGGGAATAACCTTCAAGAGACAAAAATCAAATATTTCATAAGCAAGTGATCTAATATTCCTCCTTATTTTCACCAGTAATAGGAGGGTTATGTTTCTTCCATCAAAGCTGCTTTTAATTAGTTTCCTCTTCTTACCACACTGCAACTGTTCAAGACTGTTCTCTTTGCCTTCCTCTCCTCCCTGCTTTCCCTTCTTCCATTTTTTTGTGTTTTTCCCCCCTCCCTGTGCCCTCTATTTGCTGTTTTTTCTCAGCTGTGTTTGTGCAAACCTGACTCAATGCACTGAGTTGATTCCTCATTCTGAAAGCAGGAAGATTTGGAGTTACTTTAATCTTGTTGAATAATGAATTTGAAGTCATGCTGCCAAGAAAGTTCCTGGTTGGAAGCTTCTTCCTTGGAGATCCCAAAAGGATGAGTTATCTCGGGTACCTGAGCTAATTCTTCTCAGGGTATTACTCAATGAAGAGCATCATGTACTTCTTGACCCAAACAGGGCATCTGGTGGAGTTTTAAGCAGTTGTAGCTTGGTTATGTGACTCTATCATGGAAATCAAAGAGGGGCCACAGGGTCTTGTACGGTGGAATCACCATTCCCAGGAAAATCTGTAGTAATGTAGTTTTTATGCAGTCATTTATATATAAACTTATATTTATGTATATTTTCTGTTCTTTCAAGGAACTACATTAATAAACTGTTACCCACTTATTACCATATTCGTAAGCATCGTATGATTGCCATGACATGACTTTTTATTGTATTTTATAGTTGAATTGCAGTAGGATACATTGCCTATGGTTATCAGGGCTGTTAGGGTCACTCAGATATTTTATGACCTCCTAACAACAGGAAAACCTTTTATTATGTCACCTTTGGAACACTAAAGGAAGTTTGTTGTTTTTTGGTTTTTTTTAATAAACTCTTTAAGGTGGTCCATAGCAAATACAGGGTTTTGTTGCAAATTGAAATAAAGTGGTTTTGGTTTTGTTTTTAATCTGAATCCTCTACTTGGGAACAGCCAGACTGGCCAAGCTGGAGTAAAAGAAATGAAAGGCACTGGATGAAAATGTGTTGATTTTTACACCAAGGTGACTGAGACCAAATGGTGGTCTTTGTCTTCGAAGCTTAATCTCCCTTTAGGAAATAAGCAGGAGGCTCCATGACTGATGCTGATCCTGAAGTTTCTTTGGTTAGAGGATGTGCAATATTTTATTTTGAGTTTTTTCTTCATGAGTTGTGAGGGGAGAAGAAGAATCTAAACAATAAACTCCCAAGGTTCTTTCTTGTTTCTTTTTTTATGAATCTCTTGTAGATAGCAGGAGATAGGAGAAAATGCTTTTCTAGCGTAAAGCAAAATGCCACCCATTTTTCTCAGGCCAGCAATTTGAACAAATCAGAGGGTAAAATACACTCTCCTCACTGTAAATACGTCATGGGCTCTAATAGAAAATAAAACACTGTATTTGCCAGTACTGTTTGGCTGCTTTTTGCCTCTCCAGTGCCATTTTTTAATTCCTTGGCTTGCAGAGGTGTTCCGAAAGCACAGGCAAGGATCAGGACCCTTTTTTGCGTGTAGGACCTACAAATTGCCAGCTAAAAAATAAAATTTATTCTGTAGGGTCCTTTCTCATGCAGAAACATTTTCTTCTACTTGACTCCATTTTCTGTGAACCGAGGGGGTATTAAATATTGTGGTAACTTTTGATGCTGATGATGCCAGACAATGTTTAGAGGCACAATTACAGCAAAGACATTTTGTAGAGCAGATCAGATGAAGAAGAAAACTCACTGGACTTAACTATATATTTACAGTCTACCTCAACCTCTTCTTGGAAATGTAAAAAGATTGAAAAACACTGTGATAAATTGAATAAATGGAAAGCAATTAATTTTTCCTTCATGTTTGCATTTTCATAGATATTTCTTTTTCCCTGTTTCTTTTCTAATTGTGCTTTTGTGGCAGTAACATTTCTTTTTTTGCAGTTATCATGAGCATTGTTACCAGAATTTGGTATTAGAATTTTAATTTTTTTGTCCCCTTTTTTTCTTCTCAAAATCCTAACATAGAAAATGTTTATTAAAGTCATTTGATTTAGGAAAGTCTTCTGTCCTCTGTGAAAATAATTACTGCAATATATTACATTTCATGTATTGAATAGGCTTGTAACATGAGTCTTCTTCTTTAAGAAGAATATTATTCTCCCAGAGTATTTACTGACTGTGATTCTCACCATATTTCTGTAAATGAAAGCTCCTCTAAGACCATATCGTGCAGATGGGGAAACCTGGGCAGAGCTGTCTTGTGGGAAATCAGTGTCAGGAAAAGACCAGAATTCTGCAGTTCTCTGTTTTGAAGGCCAGGTTTATCTTTTGTGGCCAGATTTCTACTTTCTAACATTATTTTATGATAATAAACCTGTATTCAAATTTTTCTGTACTCAAGATTTAATGTGAAATACAAAGTGGAATGCAGTCCATAGTACAATGGAGGAAAAAAATCCTTGATATTGTTATTTAGATTTGGATGAAGTGGAGCCTTGGTTTTAGTTCTGTAGGGTATGTGTAACTCTTCTATTTTCTCTGTATTTATCCTTTTCCTCCCTGTGTTTGGATATGCCATACATTTTAGTTTTCACCAGGATTTTTTTTTTTTTCCTCTTCTTGTGTTTTTCTTACTCTTTGGATTGCTTTGTCCAGTACCTCTGCTTTGTTTGATGTCAGACTTGCTCCTCTTTACTTCACTTTACCAAAACCAAAAGACCAATGTCATCCATATCAAGGTCTGTGTCTTGGAAACTTCATTTCCTTTATTTTTACTTATTGATTCTGTGCTCATGGGCTTGCCCAGCCCCTCACACATTCCCTGTGCTCTGCTCCAGCTATGCCTTTTCCTGGCTGATGTCCCCTGTCCCCTCCTTTTCTCCCAGGATGTCTCTTGGCTCGCCAGTCCTGGATCTCCACGATTGCTGCCCAGCTTCATCAATAATGAATGATTCTTCAGTGGCCTCTTTTAACAGCTATTTTCTAGCAATCATTGCAGGCAGGCAAGAATCCATCTTTCACCTCTTGCTATAAGTCCTAAATTTTTTCAAAAAATATTAAAGTGCTGCTTCAACTTCTGAGGATTTTGTGCCATTTCCCACCTTTTCCCATCTGATATGAGGATGATTGTGGGGAATGGGGATGCAGGAGGAGCTGCAGCCGGTGTGAACTCCTTGGATTTAAGGCACTGTACAAAGTGAAATATTACTATGTGCCCACACAATTTGGGATTCTCTCCTGCTGAAAACCTTCCATGCTAAATGTCCTAAGATTAAGATTGTTTTTAGCTGGGCTTAATTGTAATAGTTTCAGAATGTGTAGCACCTTAATGGTGGGACTTAATGGTTTTCAAAGTCCTGTCCAGCCCAGATGATTCTGTCATTCACAGGGCTGTGGCTTTCACAAGCATTACATAGCATTTGTGGAGTGTTTTCTCAAATATTAAGACTTTTTCCCCTGGTCTTGCACTTTTTTAAAACTGATAAATGCATTAACCCCAGCTTTTAATATATTTTTTAATAGACTGCACTCATTTTTCCCCTTTGAACAAGTTCTTCTGCTTTTTCACAACTCTTCCACTTTCTAATTGCATTGCTAGATGTGCCTTCCTCCAAATCCTAAATAAATGTGATTATCACCATGTAGGATAAGTTTACATATACTTAAAAAATTAAACTAAAGTCAGAGAAGACCATATGGGTCTCTTACTGAATTTCACCCAAATTTAAGAGATGAATATTCATTGAAAAATGTAAAGGGCCAAATTCTCTATTTTTTTTTTTTTAATTTATTTTTAATAGTGTGTTTCCCATCACTGGTGAGATGTGGGTGAGAATAAGTCAAGTTTAGGTGGTCTCCATGTACTTTGCTTCCAGTCCCAGAAATGGGTAAGGCTTGAGGGCTCAGGCTGAATTCCCAAAATCCCTGCAGAGCAGACGGGTGTTCTGGAGAATGTTGCCATTGATTGTATAGAGGAGCATCATCATAGTGCTATGAGGTTGCTTTTTAAAATCACTTTAGGCTGAAAAGTGGGATGTCAAGTCATCAATTAATTCTGACAGCATCCTTCTGTGGTGAAAAAATAATATTGTCACCCCCATTTTATGAGCAGAAAATCTAAGGCAGAGATAATAATGGAGGCTCAGTAGTGGTGCTGCTGCTCCCACCACACTCCCATTCCCTGTTCAAGGACACTTCTCAAAGTTTTAGATGAGATTTATATGAGATTGCAAAGGGAAGTCACTAAATCAGGATGAACCCTGGGCTGCATCCCCCCACCCAGATCACAAAACCTCAGCCAGTTCCTAAACCAGACTTCAGACATCTCTCTTAAATCGTGGGTTAGAGTCAATAATAAAAAATCCTGGATAAAAATGAGAGCTGAGTAGTACTTGAATATGGAGATTGAATGTCTCCAAGGCAGGGCTCTCAAATCTGAGTGTAGGTGTGGTGTCTGTGCCTGTTTTGTGGAATTACAGCTGTAGTTTGGTCATTCTGATGTTTTCATGTTCTTAGGATGAAATTTAGAGCATCTTCATACCATGCCCGTTTCTTATTTTTACTTTACCAGATGCATATCAAATCAAATGAAAATACAAAAGCGTTTCAAATACCTCAGCTAAACAACAAAGCCAGACCCTGGAGTCACATTAGCTTGATTTTTTCCCCAAACATAATATCTTAAAAGAAAAGTTTGCATTTTAATATCAGGCTTTTATACTGTTTTGCAGTTCTTCTTCAGGAAATGGAGTATATATAATTAATACAGTTTAATAAAGCTCAAAAATGCAACAGATGCAGCCAAAAGTGCACATCATTTTGAGCAGATCTTTACAGAACAGACATTCCATATTGTGTTCATCTTTTTCCACGATCACTGCTATGGCAATCTGGTGTGTTTAGCAGTTGTTGCTGAGTAAGGCAGACTGGATTGTATATGATTTTCTCCATGTCAGCCAAGAAACAGAGCTCTCTCCTTTTTGATGCAGCAAAGAGGTGGTCTTGTACTATTTGTTAGTTTCAACCAGGAGCAGCTAATACCTTCAGTATCCTGCAAGAATAATAATAATAATACACTGCAGTCTGTAGTTGCATGGGCCAGGAGGTTTCTGGAGATTTTAACTGAAAATAAAATGCTTGTGGTGTGGAGAAGTCGCAGGAACTGATAAAATCACTTAAGATGAGCTCCCAAATAGAAAAGCTACAAGATTTACAAAATGTGTCATTAAAATCTGGGAGTGTCACCTAAAAGGGAAACATTTTATACTGGAGGATGGAAGGAGGTTCACCTACAGCAGAAAACCCGCAAGGGAGGCTCCAGTGCAGAGGAAACGTTTCCCCTTTCAGCATTCTTTCTGGGTGCCAAATTTTCCTTCTGTTCTTCCCCACCTATTAAACAAAGCTGCAACTTCCAATTCCTATCAGTTTTCCTAAATATGTGCAGCTTATGTGGCTTTGCCGAGCTGTAAGGCTCCGTGTTCTCCTGCCAGCTCCTTGACAATGTGGCTCCAACAGCATCCTCCACTTTTGGCTGCCTCTGGGACCCCTGGTCTCTTCTGGAAAGCGAGAGGGAAAGCATATCCTTTGCTGGAAGGACTTTTTGTGACTGTGAAGCTGATAGCGGGGCTGTGAAGAGCTTGGAAAGATCCCTGTCAGCGTCGTGGCTGTCGAGTCTGCCGGCTCCGCGCGCGGGGACGCGCCGGTCCGCTGGGATGAGCTGAGCTGAGCCAGGGTGGGCTCGTGGCATCACTCACAAAGAACCCACAAAAGCATGTCCAGGGGAAACTGAGGCTCAGGGCAAATTCTGTCATGAATTTCACCAACTCCCAGCATTGTAGAAGTTTTCCTTGCAAGCGTTCGTAATGGGGATGTTCTCTTCCAGCCAAATCCGAATCCATGCGATCCCGTCTTGGCTCTTCGAGCTGGGCATTTGGAGGGAACTCAATACTGGCAAAAAATTCTGCACAGAAGTTACCTACCAGAAACAGGTGGCTCTTTTAAGCGTGAGGATGCAGCAAACTAATGGTCAGAGATCTGGGATCTTTGCAATTGTGAGAAATCCACCCTCCAAACCAGTGCTTGTATCCACTTGGGTTACTGGAATTGCTGTGGAAACTCCTGGTTCACAGATGTGAAACAAATTACAAGGCTTATGCAGTTGCATTCCTCCTTATTATTGGGAACAAAACAAATTGGGGGGGATGGAGGACTTCTTAAAGTGATTATTGTCTGGCTTTATTTTAAGAAAATGTGACTAATTCTGAAAACTCCACAATTCCTGGAGGTTTCTCAGCCTAGGGAAGTCACATTAATTATAAGATTAATTTATTTTAATTCCCTAAACCAAAAATATTGACTGAATGAGAAATTAACACGTGTAGAGCTGCAGATGTCATTTGGCTTCAGATTTCCTGAATGATATAATTATTAATCTTTCATATGGTAGTGTGAGAGACCTACAGATTTCATTCTGCAAAATTACTCTGTGAAGAAAGACACCAGGACAGCTGAGATATAGATTTTTCCCTTAATACAGGAAGGAAAACGGTGGAATTTGCTAAATAATAAATAAAACCAAAATATTTTAAAGGCATATGGTGCACATCTGTTGAAATACAATAATTTAAAGCAGAGTAATTAAATGCAAGATATAATATTCACCTTAGAGTGAGGAAATTATCTCATTCTATTTTTAATATAACTTAAGGAATTTGGGAATTTTAAATGATTTGTGATACCTTTTGAACCTTTAATTTTCTGCTAGTAAAGAAAATAGATTTGAAAATTGGGGGTTTAATTTATTTTTATATAACCTAATTTGCGTTTCATATCATTGAGTGTCATACCCATATAAACATTTAATATTGTCTTCAACTGAAATTACAAATAAGTACAAGTTTGTTATATTTTAATTTCCAGCTAACTCCTTAAAAATCTAAAGGTAGAAAATTTGTGGTAAGTGGGTAATGGTAATGTAATGTTTGGGCCTTGTGGTAGTTTATTCCTTTCTTTACCTAAAGCACTGAATAGATTGGAATCTTTTCATGAGTATAGCATGGATTCCTAAATTCCAGTTTGAGAAATCCTGTAGGTTTAGGAGAAGTTTTTGTTTAACATGTTTCTTCTGGGAAAAAAAAATGTAATGGAAGTCATACATGTATTTTTTTGGACAGGGGAAAAAAACCCAAAACCTATTTTTTTCCTACCCATTTTTTAACTTGATTTTGCCTTCAGGTAGGTACTCAGTCCTTCTCACTTTCGTAGCTGGTAATTTGAAGAGTAAATGAATTGTTTGAGGACAGGGAAGAGAGAGAAAAGAATCTGATGAAACTGAGTTTTGACCCCAAGTGCTGCATTGAGGAAAATTTTCAGCACGCAGGAGAAGCAGAGGGAAATTATTTGAATAAATTTAGTCCCCAAATGTACAATTATAGAGGAATAGTGTTCTGATAAATAAAAAAACCTCCTATAATTTCACAACTAAATGTAAAGAATGCTGAGATAATTTCTGTTTGTTTTAAGGGAACATGACAAAGATCCTGAAACTTTCTTTAAAGTCCTGATGAAGCTGAAAGAGCAGGATCTGCCTTTCCATGTGTCTGTCCTTGGAGAGACTTTCAGTGAAATTCCAGGTACCTTTCCTTTTTTTTTCACTTTAAAATTACCATATAGTAGATACTTCTAGAAGTAGTTCTCATTTATGTATTTTTTTTATCTTAAAGAATGTGTTTAAAATTTTCCTAGTTGTGAAACTAAATAATAGTGATACATTGTAAAATTAAAATTATTTTTAAAAAAGTAAGCGTGTTCTATTTTACTTGGAAGTGCAAGACTTTATTTATGACTTGTGGTTCAGTAACACTTCTGTATTTATTTAAATAGAGATAGGTGTGGGTGATTGGATGGTTCAGATAGGAAGAAAAATCTTTCAGGTCAAGGTCACTCATCTGAAATCCAGACTGAGATTTTAGCAGGTGAAAACACTTAGTTCCCTCTCAAATGTGAGGTTAAGGACTGCTGTGCAGAGCTTCTGGTTTGTATCTGGCCTGAAAGTGGTCATTAATCTTTAATATTTTTATACCACTCTTTTGGATAGTCCTTCTGTTTCTTGGCTTCTGCAGAACCACTACTCAGTGAACAGTTTCACCTGGCTGGAAAATAAATAGATGTTATTCAGGCACACAACTTTGTGCCTGAGATACTATGGCAATAAAGAGAATAATCAAATCCTGTACTGGGTGCACTTGTAATAAATTAAACCTTTTAAAAATGTACATTAATGACAAGCGAGCGTCAAAATATCTGATGTTTTAGCTCGTATGTATTTTCCAAAGGGTAGACTTGCATCCCTCAGCCTCATCAGTCTGTAAAAATAGACTGGGGATTAGTTTATTTGTCAGTTCTGTCATATCTGTTGCCTGCTGGACTGGTGATATTTCAATTGGTTTAGT
>NC_142207.1:3642500-3690000 GCF_049639895.1 Pseudopodoces humilis
GTCACGATGGTAAAAGCCTTGGCAGGATTTTTTTTTTTTTCAATAGTTTATTCATGATGTTCATTATTATGAGCTGTAAAGACTATGAGAATTTCATTTTTTAAATGTCTTATGGAATGTATCACTTTCTTAGATCTTGTAGACATGCTGTGGAAACCATAACATAAAATATGAGTTACTTACAATAACTAATTTTAATCCCATCTGCTAAGTATGACAACATTAGCATTTCCACTTAATTAAAAACACCCTTAAAGCAGCAATGTTTTAATCACTCCATTTTATTTACTCTCCTCCGGTGTCACTTATAATTGTAACTTTTTATTTTTTAATAATGAGGGATTTTTTTTTCTCTGTGCATCACACAAAAAAGTGCTGTCGATAATTAGCAGTCTTCTGTTATTACTAGACTCAGGTGTCACAACTGTGTCTCATCCTCATTACAGTAAAAAATTTCACCTATCAGATTCATTATTGCTAGATAATGCGACTGAGAGCCTTAGCAGGCCCTCCAGAAAAGTAATTCAGCCAAGCAAAATTATCAGCTAATTATATTTAGAATCAAAAGCCCAACAACTATTTGCAGATAAATTGTATGAATTGAAGTGAATAGACCTGAATATTAAGATTCATAGATTTAGCAGATGATTTGTTAATTGGAATAAAAAGACCATTTACTAGCCATTTTAACAATAGATCAATCGGAACTCTTATTTATTATTTAACTAGTAGTGCTTAAGCATTGAAATGAAGAGTAATTGTATTATTGTTATGATATGATACTTTTCTGGGAAAGGACAAGAGATGCATGGAAATGAAAGGATTCCCTGTGCATCCTCACACCAAAGTCTGTGTCAGTGTGAGCTCTGCTCAGTTTGATTTGATCTTTAGGTCTTGACAACTGGGAGGTGTGAGGTTTATAGTAAAACTTACTACTCATAGTAAGGGACTGGTCAGAAAAATACACCTAAACTTTGGTACGGAAAGATAGCAAAGGAGTATGCAAATAAGATCATTTGCAAATGAAAGAATTCCAAATTTTTTACTTTCATCCAGCAAACCACGAAGGCATTAAATTCTGATTTTACTAATTCATGATCCTGGTAGAGGTTTTTCGTAAGGGGAAATTTCATACTCAAACGATGACTCAGATCCCATCTTGGCCTGCAGTTTTGTTTTAGGGAGCTGTTCTTTTTTTTTTTTTTTTTCCATGCAGACGATATGATTAAAAAGCAAATATTTTAACATAACTTAGTGATCTGAGCTATTACTGAAATGTCCACAGTTTCACTCTTTTTTTTTTTTTTTTTTCTCCTAGATTAAAGAAAACTTTAAAAATCTATTTGCTTTGACATATGACACAATATTTAAGAACTGAAATCATCAATTAAATCACACATCAGAAACATTTCCCTTTGGTAAAAAATATAGTGCTAGACGATGTACACTTTGAAATTGTTGTTAATGTTTAAAATGCAATCTGAAGTGCATATGTTATTTAAAAAAAAACAACATAAATTACAAATTTTAAAAGTTTATAAAAAAAAAGCAGCAGTCATTTCTTAGCAAAAGCACTTGCAGAGAAATGTGTCTTTGGGGTTTGTGGATATGCATAGTTTTCTAGCATGAAAGCTGAATATGTTATTCTTTAAATTCTTTTTTTTTTTTTTTAACTGTTTAAAATTGAGTAGATCTGAAAGAAATAGAGTCCTTTCAGGGTACCTGCAATAAAATACCAAACCTGATACATGAAGGTAGCAAAAGTCTTTGGGTTGTCACTGAAAATAGAAAAGGTGAACGTTGACAAGATTTCAGATTTTTTTTTTTTTTATTGTGAGGAATGAGAGAAACTGAAGTTAAAAATAAAGTCCTCGTATGGTCAACATGTTGGAGGAAATTCAAAGCCTCTCATAAAATAAACATATTTTAAGAAGCGTTTTGAATTTCACTGTGTAATTTCTGGCCAACAGAAATTACAGTTGTATCTTTGGAGAGACGTTGTTGTCAGATCAATGGTCATTATGTGAAAAACATTCACTGAAACCTGGATGCCTTTAACCCATTCAGCTGTTAAAATGTGAACTCCAAGGGGGACAGCTCTGCAACTGGAAAACTTTGCATCAATTCTAAAATATTTGGGTTTGATGTTATGGGAGATAGGTAAAATGTTCCTTGGGAAAAAAAAAAAAGCCAAGTACAAAGCTTCGCGCGCTTTGGCAAAGGAATTTCATCAGCGGTTATTAAAAAATACAACAGTTTATGTCCCGAAAAATAAAGGAAATTATCCAAAGCATGTGAATAAGCTGAAATATCCCAGCCTGGAGCATGCTGCAAGTTGTTCCCCTGTTATATTTAGCTGTAACCTTTGGAGTCTGGAAGTCTGAGGGGAATATCTGCTGCGCCAGGTGAGGGTGGTGTGTGTGTGTGTGTCTGCGAGCACACCATGGTGTAGCCAACGTGCCCCTTGTTTCCCAGCAGCATTATTAAGCAAAGCCGTCCATACTTCACCATGTTGTTACATGTGTCTGTCTGCTGATTATAAAATGTGTTAAACAGTATTTAAAAAACAAAAAAATGCAGAGCTGCGCTTTGATTTATTCAGCGAACAAAACATATGCTCGCTGTTCTGTTCTATGTAATTCATATGATCAATAAAATTTTCTTTAAAAAGAGCAACTTTGGCATTTAGAAGGATTATGCTGCTGAAGAAAAAAAAAAAAAAAATGTTTCCCTCTTGCTGCATGCAGGCAACCTCAAGGCTTTTGCACGGAAATAAGTTTTTTGGCTGACTAATGTCTATTTTTGTATATTTGTGATTTCTAATCCTCAGGATCGAGGCTGTGCATTGTGGCTGTTACCCGCTGTGTCCCAAAGCCTTGGTGTACCCAGAGATATTCCCAGGTAGCTGCTTTGTTGCCTGTTCCTTCTGCTGAAACGTAATAACGTGATTCCTGCTAAAATCCAAAGTTTGGGAAGAAACTTGAGTGAAAGCAATTGTTTATTTGGCAAGCCAACATGTTAGTGTTAAAGCAAATTTTATGTGTTTTAATACATTAGACGAAGTTTATATTTGCCATCTGTTCTTTTAAGATATCACAAAAGCAAGTTTTGAAATAGCATTCTTCATTGTTAGCATACACATCCCGTAATGATAGATTTTTGTTAAAAGGTCACTGATGCCTCAATGGTTTGCAGATTTTTTTTGGTTTTTTTTGATTCACAGAAGAGGGGAAAAAAAAAATCACACCAAATTATTTAAACAATTTAATAGTTAATAGTATGCAACTGCAGTACAGGATACACACTAATGTAGTACCAGTTCTTTGAAAAATCTCATCACTAAATGTATCACATATGCATTGTGTTACATTAGAATAATGTATTTTAATCACCCAAAGGAGATGTCTAAACAGCACAACTACACAGTCTTATTTAGCATTAAACATCCTTGTGAGCTGAGGTAACCTTATAAAATCATGCTTAAATAATGTAAAACACGAGGCGGCACAGAGCAATATGCATTTTTAATTAGTAAAGTGACTAATATCGAGTGTGTGCTTTGAGGTTTTTGTTTCATTAAAAATGTATCTGTTTTTCCTGCAGCTGAATATCTGTATTCTACACCTGAACAGCTTTTAAAAAGGCTTCAGAATTTCTGCAAGAGACCAGATATTGTAAGGAAACATCTCTATAAGGTAGCTGTTTGGAATAGTTTTAGATGATATAATGCCATATTGAAGTACAAAGGGAAAAAAAAAAAAACCCTTAAAAAAACAACATTTAATTAACATACTAATGTTTAAAGGAAACATGCTAGGGAGGGATATTAGTCGTTACACTAACAAGGATTAATTAAACTGGATGCCAGTTGTATTAACCTAGGTCTTATGAAATACGTGCACTTAATGCATGCTACATGTTTTTTTTTTAATTTACTGTTTTCCAAAATGACTGTCCTTTACATTTGGACCCAAGAGGCTTATAAAAATGAACCTGGATTAATGCAACTCATTAGTTTAAAAGGAAAATAAAAGAAAGATCCTACAATTATACTAATGAGGATATGCCTACCTTCCTATCCTAATTTAATCTTCAAAAAATGCAGGTAACAGGTATCAGGTAAGATTTCTTTGGCTTCTGGAATTATTTGAGTGATTTTCATAATTATAATTATTTTAATTCTTTGCTTTATAAGGTGTGTTGAGCATTAAAGTTTATTGGGAGCATAATTTACTGGCATTTATCATGTCCCCTTCTTTGCAGTTATTTCTGTAGAGAAAGTCCAGGTTCAGTGGCAAACTCTCTGTTCAGGTTTTGCTCGAGTGTTCTATGCTAGGCCGACTTTCATGGTTTTAAGTGGTGTATTTACACTAATGGGAATCACAGTTTTCTTTTTTTTTTTTAATTTGAATGTAGATGAAGCACTAAATTTTACATTATTCCAGTGAAGAGCTGTTACTACACAATGCTGTTTTCAGAAGAATAACTGCAGGTTTTTGCATTCTGCTTCGTGCTGCTTCATACATTTACAGCGGTTTTTGACTTTTACTGTCCGCTCTCTGCCGTGGGCAGGTTGGATGCACATCATCCCTGCACGACAGAAGTGTTTCAGCTCATGCAAACCCCTGAATTCAGCTGAAAGTCCTTAAAGGCTTGGGGGTGCATGGAAATACTCCTCGTGTTAACCCATGCGACACAAATGCGGTTCTTGGAGCGTTCCCTGGCTGTCGCCGTCCAGCCTCAGTGTTAACGAGCAGGTCGAGTAATCTCCTCCTTAATTTGGAGTCTCATACTGTCAACAGACCCAACCTCATGCCTCCATCTCCCTCCCTCCCTCTGGGGACCAGAAAGAGTTGGGTCTTGATGTGTTTCATCTGCCTCTCTCCCCCTTCCCGCACACACCTAGCAGGAGCAGTCAGGGCTTAGCCCATGCCTTGACTTTTTTTGTGACCTAAAAATAGGCATTTACATAATGATACATCAAAGATGATGCTGTTTCTGCAGGAAACAGTTAAACCTTAAGAAAAAAAAAAAAAAAGGAGAGAACCAAAAATGCAATTTAACACCCAATTTCAAGCTCATTATCTTTCATTGTCTATTAACTTGGCAATGGTTCAGAAGGTAGCTCATAATAGTTTAAAATGCTGACTGAACACTTCCAGTGCTCAGCATTACTTCTTGAGTCAATAGTATCATAGAGTTAGACATGGGGGCTTCAAAGGGAAAGCAGTCCTTAAATGTTTACCTTGGCATTTCCCAATGCTTCAAGCTCAGCTAATGGCTGCATTCACATGGATCTTCTCCCACATGGATCCTGAACACAGAGCCAAGGCATGCAGAAAATACTGATATAAAATAGTACAGGTCGAAAATGTGCACACAAGCCCCGTAGGCAAAATGCTGATTTGCTTGAAGGATTTTTCTCTCTTTTTTTACAAATTCCTAGGGATGATTAGTAGGCAGAAGCTGAAGGTGTTTATCCTGCCCCTCATGCACGGGGTTTGCAGGTCTTCTGAGTGTCAGAGCTGCACCTCTGCAACAGGTAGCAATGGAGCTGAGTGGGGGATTGTTTTAAAATGAGGAAAGCAGAGCCTAATCCAGCACCTGTGAGCATCAGAGGAAATATCCCTGTTGTCTTTAATAGGCTTTGGATCAGCTCGGGGAATACTGTTAGATCTGTCCTTTTGTGCCTACACCCACGTACACCTAGTCTTCCTTCACAGTGGACCATCCACAAAACCTCCTGGAAAATGTTAGCTTAGAGCTGTGCTGTTATGGCCATTACAGCTGGAGTGATGCTGCTTTGTAAGGAAGCTGAACAGAGTGAAATCCTGAAGGCTACGCAGCACCTGCACCGTGTTTTCACATTTTTTCAGATGACTGTAATAGTATCTCTGCTTTAGTGGACTAGAAAAGGGATCCCAGCACAAGAGTCAGCGATAACCAGGTCCTTCTCTTTCAGAAACCATCCTACCATATCCTCTGCATTGAGTTTTTTGAGTATCTGTGAAATTTTGGAAGTAGAAATGCTTTAAAAGCAAATTGTGTTTTTCTCTGCTGGTTGGGGATTCTTCTCCACAAGTTGGGAAGTAATCACCTTGGCTTATCTTTTTACATATTGTTGGAATTTTATTACTCAGGATATCTATAATAATTAGACAGTGGCTAATTAAACAGGCAGTTTATTCCTTCAGATGTCCTCAATGCTGGTGCTGACAAAATTAGTAGCAGAAAGGAGATCAATGGCAGCAGGGCAGTGGGCTTAGGGATGGGACATAGGGAGCATCCCTGTGAAAATGCACAGACCAAGGCATTAAACTGTAGTAGCATAACTCCACAGAGCAGATTCATGCTGGCAGACTTTTTAAAATGTCCATAATGTAAGCACCTATGAAAACCTTTCCAGATGATGTATTACTCACCCTGAGTATTCACATAGCACTCAGGGCTGGCTCATCTGCATTTCAACCTTGCCTTCTGCCAGTTATTAGCAGAAGATTGAGATGAGAGAGAAGCAAATCTCATTTGTTATCAATTATTTGTTCTGTTCCAGTTTCATGGAGACAAACTCTAGTTCTGGGTGGTTTTGGTTGCCAAAGTAAGCACCAGAATGAAGCAAATAACAGCAACAGGGCATTGGTCAGGGCACACCACAGGACCTGTTAGTGCCCTATCTAGTAGATTTAAAGTTAAAATAAAATAGGGCAAAGCATTTGTTTCTGCATTATTTTCTTAAAGTTTACCTTTCAGTTTCCTCACTTGAGTTTCTTAATTTAAAACAGCATGTATAAAGAGTATACAGTGGAAAGGGACAAGAAGAGTTGCCAAAAGCCAGGCATGGAAGGAGCTGACAACTTTAAATAATCTCTCCCAGCCCTCCCAGCTGAATGAGTGCTGGTTGACATGCTGTCAGCTTCAGTTCCTACAGAAAAATCCTACTCTCACTCATGCTTGTTTAACGGAGAAAAGAATTTGGCCCACTTTCTGACATTCATCTTCTCATTTCCATCACACTACAGAAGCTCACCTGCCTATGAAAAGACACATGGCATGATTTTTTTTCTTTCTGACACCACTGTAGAAGGAAGTCTGCTGAATTCAAAGGGATTAAACTGCTGTAAAATCAAATTAAGATCCCAGTTAGACCATAGACATGTGAATTGTTTCCAGTCTCAGGATTTGGCTGTATAGGGCAGTACAAACAAAACTTTCTTTTTTTTCTTCTTCTTTCCTTTTCTTTTTTCTCTGATTTGAGATAAAGCAGTATCATGGGTATTTCAGGGGAGTGTGTAGAAGGGAAAACTGCTCCTGGTCCAGCTTTCATATTAAGGCAAAGCTAGGGAAGCAGCAGGAGGCATTCTCAGTGTAAGATACAAGGCACTGGGCACGTGAGGATGCAGAGGAGCCTGATGCCAGATGTCCCATCAGCCACTCAGCCCTGTTGTTCACAGTTCCTGTACAGGCCATGTGAAATCCAGGGATGGTGCCTCTGCCTTTATCTTCACCCAATCCCCAGCAGAACTCCATGGGAAGGAAATTTTTCCCTAAGCAACCTGGTCTAGGGGAGGGTATTCCTGCCCATGGCAGGCGCTTGGAATGAGATGGTCTTTAAGGTCCCTTCCAACCCAAACCATTCCATGATTCTACAATGTGTTTATGATGGTGTTTAAATACTTTCCTTAATTGGCTCAGGTCTTCCCAACCTTCAGTTGTGTTGAGTGTCTTCTTGTTCTGGATTTGGTCACTTGGAAGCAAGAACTTCCCATCCATCTTTACTGTACCATCCATTATTTTATAAACATTTTTCAAACATTTACAGTATCCAGTCTCTTCAGTCTCTCCTTCTGAATGTTATTCCATGTTTATATTCTAATCTCTCATCATTCAAGACATTCTGATGCTTGAGAACTGTTTTTGTACTGGTGTGATCATTGCTTTAGAGAATTCTAGGCTGTGCCATCAGTTTATGTGATGTATAGTACTCTGATAATTCCCAACCTGTTCCTTATGGAGCCAATCCTACTGTTTACTTTTTAATGGTGAATGTATATTGAGCAGATGTTTGCTTACAGTGTTCTGTACAGATCTTTTGTCCCGGGCTGATAAAGTTAATTCAGAGCTTTATAGGGTATGCAAATAGTGCAAGTGTTTCCATCCATCCTGCAGGCTTTCTGTTCATTAGCAGAGCATTGTATTGAATTTCTGCTTTTACCTGGCTAGCATTAGGTTCAGGTCAGAAGGAGGTTAGAAACACAAATGAGAAACTTGCATTTGCCTCTTGAGCTGCTCAGTTTCCAGAGAACGTGATTTAGAATGGTTTCAGAGGCGGTTTAGATCTGCTTCTCAAAGTCTGTGGGGAAAGGTTACAGGAACTCTGGAGTGCAGAGCTCTGTGTCCATGCTCTCCCATCTCTGTTCCCGTGCTTAGGCATGTGATCCTAAGGAAAATAGGTAAAACATACGGATTTTTTTATGTGAAAGAAAACTTCCGTTTCTTATTTGGAACACAGAATCGCAGACTAGTTAAGAAAGATGCCTCTGGAGGTCACCAGCCCAGCCTCTGCTCAAAGCAGGGCCAGTTTCAAAGCAGGATCTAACTTCAAACTTGAATTAAGTTGCTCAGGATCACATCCAGGTTAGACTCAAGTCTCGACACTTTCCATTCCCTGTGTTTGGCTGGTACAGTGAAACCCTTCTCTAGCTTAGGAGTTTGCACAGGTGGGATGGGGTGCTGGGCTGTGGGACACAATTTAAGCATTTTGGGTAAATGTTAGGTCTTCAAGTAACTGTGATAGAGGGAGGTCAGCCTGGCTAACATGGATCCTCACTGGAAGAAATGAGCTGGCAGGAAGGAAGTTGGAGTTGCCTAATTTTGGGATCCAGCCATAGAGAAATGGATGTATGTGCAGATATATATGTGTGTAAGTGGCCTGCACCTGAACTTCTCTCTGGGCTTGTCTTGCTCTTGGTTCTCTGAGGTAAATAACCAGTAGACTCCAGCTCTCTGAAAATCACAGAACCATAGAAATATTTAAGCTGGGAAAGACCCTTACAACCATTAATCCAACATTTCGTGGTCACCATGTCCCCAGATGTTGGCTGCACTTGCAGCGTAGGACTAAAGCAGTTATGGGGGCAACTCTCAGCATAAACACCAGGATTTGGAACTTTCCATTCTGACAGTATTAGATAGCTTCCAGGGGAGTTTTAGAGAGCAAATGAAAACTGGCAGATGAGCCACAGCCACTTCAAAACAGTAGATGAAGAAATGGGTCAAAGGAAATAGGAAGAAAAGTTGCAAAAAGCGTGAAAACTTTTTTTTTTTTTTCCTTTTGCAGTACAGTTTATTCAAATTACCTTGGGGGGAAAAAAGCATGAAACTGTTTTCCTACTGTTATAGTCAGTCAGTGTGTTCTGAGCCATCCTATGCAAGGTACTGCATAGATTTGCATTGAAAATTTGATGTGTTTTTTTTTTTAAAGACAGCAAGAATGAGGTAAGTTTTAAAAGGCCAATATAAGAAGCTGCAGAACAGACCAGTTTGGTCAGGGAAATACTGTTATTGTGCTGAGGTGTATTACTAGCTCTGCCTTGGGCCTCACAGTGCACCCAGTTCGTGTAAAGCTACAGTCTCTTTTGATGGTGCTTTCCAAAGGTGGAATTTCCAATGGAGTTTGAAAATTGAACTCCAGAAATAATTGCTACAAATTCTTTTCCACCTTGATTCTTCCCCCTTATTCACTTGCAGAGAGAAGGAGCTGGATCACAGAGTAGATCTGACCCAATACAGATTGGCTCTGTAAATCATTCCAGCCTTGCCTGCCAAAACTCAAAGGTTTTGTGTGGAAAATTAGTCTCTAAATCTTAATTTTGTTAAGGTGATTTTTTAAAAAGTGCATAAAATCTACACTAAATCAATACTGTGTGCTTGAACTCCAACTGTCCTGAAAGAGCCAGTCTTAATGGATGAAGACTCCTTATTAAATTCTAAAGGTTAACTGTGAAGTCCAGTGATGGCAGAGTAGATATTAAGTGCTTCAGTTTGAAGAACACTACAACACAGTAGAAAGAAGTTGATTATTTAATGAAAAATACTGTTCTGCTACTGACATGCTGTTTGTTCTTTATGGGAAGGTACTGCTTTATGTGAAAACTTTTCTTCTTTTGATCTCCACATATTTAGGAACTGTTGATGGAGTGATAGTGATGGAATTTTATTCCTTGAAAAAATGAATGTCCAGATCTTTGCAGAGTTATCACTCCTCAAAAAAAAAAATTAAAAAATAAATATTATTCTCTAATAAAGCCCAGGGTGATGATGGAGAACTAGGCCCTGCTCCTGCTGGTGCTGGCTCATGGTTCTTCCATGTCTGAGGGTGAGAGGGGCACATTTGTCCCTGAGGGTGTTCAGTCCTTGACATGTCCACTGAGACCACCAGTAAAGCAGAGGGAGCAAATAACCTGGGTCTGATGACCAGCTTACCTGTCTTAAAAAAAACCCCATTGAATTTTTAAAAAGCATTTAAGTGTTCTTTGACCAACTGACTTCCACCCCTTCTGAAATCCTTATTGCATTTTGTGTCCCAGCCTCTAACACGGTTCCGTGTGCTTCTCTCTTGTGCTTCCTCGCAGGGCGAGACGGCCGGGTTTTCTTGGGCAGCGCTCGGCAGTAAATTCAGGTCTCTGCTCGCAGCAGAACCGAGGGAAGATTTGTGACAGATGGGGCTAAGTCACAAACTTGCAGCCTCAGGCAGAATTGTGGAAGTTTCCAGAGTGTGCCCATATTTACCTGATCAGAGAGAAAAGAAAATCTGCAGAGGAAGCCGAGCCTGGCTGCTTGTCATAGCTGACACAGAGCCATCTGCCACAAACCTGTGGCGGCTTCAGATCTCCAATCCCTGCCACCACCCCAGCTCAAATTAAATACAGATTCTTAGAGACGTTATGATGGTTACACATGTCCTCGGCATCACATGCAGGAGACTGTTCAAAAAAAATATGTGGCCTGTTGTGTAACCGCACTCATGTATCCCATATGTGGTGCCACATTGAATTTCCGGTTGAATCTGTTTTTATCCTTTGTACTGGATGACATGGTGCCTGAATTCTTTCTTTTCGCCGACACGATGGCAGCCAAGCTGCAGCTTCAAACGCTCACACTTGGCTGAGTTTCTACCTAGGTTGCCAGGTTATCATTGGAGCCTTATTGTGTCCTCAAAGGGCCACAGGGCCTGAAAGGAGGATCCGAATGCTGCCGGACTAATTGGGCAGCCATCTCCGGGTTGTTGGGAGGCAAAGGGCTGCTTGAGCACTTCTCTCTCTTTTTCTTTTTTTTTTTCTTTTTTTTTTTTTTTTATTGCAAATTAATGACTCTCTGGCAAAGGGGTTTTTAAGTGAAGGTATTAATAAGGGGTCTGGCAGGTAATCCCATGATTCGTGGAGTTACATTTGCATTTAATTAATCTTAAAGAAAGCTGAAAGATAAACAGCTGTAATTCAAACTAGCATGGGAAATATGCTACATGGTGCCATCTATCCGATAAAATGAAAGCCGAGACACTTGTTTTATTTCTCTCAAGGATGGAGAACAAACAGATAACAATCAAAATACTTCCAATAAAAACCAGTAGTTTAAATGTAATGGCAGTTCATCAAGAATCTTTGCATCCAGTTGCAAATACAGTCTTTTAAAGATAAATCACTTATGATTCCAGCAGTCAAGCCGCAATATTTGTTGATGTAAAATGTTTTGAAGATGTAGATTGTACAATAAATTTTTAATAAAGTGCCCACTGCAATTTTTAATTAGCATATCTCATTCATGTATAAGTGTGTACATCTATCTGTATGTTTATCACCATGCATATCCTTGTGTCAGAGTCAATGAATGCAATTGTGTCTTTATCTGATGAAGTAGAGTTTGGTTTGCAAGCAATAATAAAACCTTGTGGCAATTCCAACATTTTGAACTCTGCTCTAGGAAGAAGCAGGAAGAGGACTCTAGGTAAGGTGTTATGATGTGAAACCTGGTGAGACTTGTCTCTGCTGTCAGGTGTGGTCTCAGCTTCCCTTGGATCAGACAGGGCAGCTCCTCTCCCTGAAAGGGGTGAAAGGTACAGGCTGGTCTCCCTCCCCACTAGTGTCTTTGTGACTTTTGACAGCATCAAGAAGCTGAAATGTCATTTTTCAGCGTGAGAGAGAGCATGTGTTACTTCTTGTTGAAATTACCCCATGAAGCAACCAAAAACAACCCAGGGACACCCAGTGGAAAGCGTTTGGTTATTCTCCTTGCAGCAGAGTTGTAATTTTGCAGTTATCATCTCTCTGCATGCAGGTTCCTCCTCCTTTCTGCTCAGCTAAAGCCCAGCTTGGTTTTAGGCACTACTTGTGGTTGGGTAGACGTGGTCCTCTCGAGAGTGTAGGTCTGGTGGTCATCAAGACCCAAGGAACAGGACTGCCTTGCAGTCCTGCCAGAGTGTATCACAAATCTTCACCAATGTCATCACACCTTGCACCAGCAAACTGGAATACTTTTTGGCTTTACTGCTGGGGAAACTGAGGCATGGTGCAGTTGAAGCAAACTGCTTCAAGTACGACAGTGAGTCATTCTCCAAACCAATAAAGGGAAATAGGAGACGCTGTAATGCTGCACTCGGGCTTGTGGTGAGCAGACTCAAAACATCAAAGCTGTGTGGTTTGCACTCAAGGGCTCCTGCTGTCCTCAGGGCACACCCTCATCAGCCCCACAGCCAGAGGAGGTCTCACCCAGCTCTTGGTGAGGTGGAGCTCTGCCCTGCTGAACTTACTGACAGTGATACTTCAACCATGCCCAGCTCTGTCTGGTGAGCAAGGTTTCATCTTGGTGGAAAATTTTTCCCTTCTTATGAAGCCTTGCAAGTAACATTCTATAATAGAAACTGTGTGAGGAGTTTAATTGCAGGGTAAGAAATAGCAATGCTGTGTTATCTCCTGATACTTCTTTACATTCTTAGCAAAGATGCACAGCTGCTCTGGAGCAGGGATTACTGGAAGTGTTCAAGGTTGAATTGGACAGGGTTTGGAGCAGCCTGGACTGGTGGAAGGTGTCCCTTCCCATGGCAGGGATTGGAACTGGGTGAGTTTAAAGGTCCCTTCCAACCCAAACCATTCTGATCCCGTGTCCTTACCACATCATAGGATGTGTCAGGGGCCACCCTGGCCTGTTTGAAGTCCTCAGTCCAGAGTGATGTAGGACTGCCAGGTAGCCAGAGGTGATACTTGCAGGGCTTCCAGGTAGTCAGAGGTGATGTTTCCCCCAGAAAGTGTCTCCTTCAGCACTTCAGACTGAAACAATCTACAGAGTTTTGCCTCTCAGTTTCAGCAGAGGAAACAAGAATGTCACGCCACGCTGCTTCATTTCAGCCCCTCACTTCAGAAGGTCAGAGGGACAAAGTGGGATCTCGGTCCCGTTGTTGCTGCACACATGAGTAAGCGGTGAATGCAGACACCTAATCCTGTGAGTACAACAAGAGAATTGAACCTTGACTTACTTTCATATTTATTGATGTTTCACCTGCATTGACACAGCGGCACCAAGGCTATGAGACAAGTTTCAGTGCAGAGTCAGAGCTGGGTTTTCCCCAGCTCTGTGCCAGCCTCACCAGGCAGTGCCCTGACCAGACAGCTCCTCTTGCATCAGTAACAGGCCGGGCACCTAATCCTACAATCCTTTTGTTTTAGTATTTGAGATCACAGGAAACACAGGTTTATTCCACAGGAGAATTGTCTTTTTCTTTATAATAGAAAGGAAAATCCTAAAACAGTTATGGAATTCTGTAGCAAACCGTTTCCAGCATTCTTAGCCCCACTCCGGTGCTGCAGGCACAGCAAGGAGCCGTGGAACCGACCAGCTTCCATCCCTGCTTGCAGCACTGAGACCTCTGCCTCAGCTCAAAGCTGTTCTGAATTAGGTGGTTAGATTTTTTTAATTGCGTTTTTAAAGACCGAGCCAGCAGTTCATTAGAAATCACGGAGCAAATTCTGCTTCTCTATTACACCAATATAAATCTTGAATGAATTTATATCAGGATAACTGGGAGGGTAGAACGTACCTCCCATCTTGTTCCTCAGATTATTAAAAGTTAAAGGGCCTTGAAAATTAAATTCACCTTTCCCTGTTCAAGCTGTTTACTCTGTTTTTTATTCCAGAAAGGACAGTTGAAAATAATTAACCAACCTCCTTTCTGCTCATAGGCACTTTCAAGTTGGGTTCTCATGTACTAGCCCAAGACTAGTTTGTGTGGAAAAGACCAGAGGGCATTTTCTTTCAAACAAATTGTTTTCATGGGAATAATTTCCCAGAGAATTATATTAAAACCTTTCCACGAGTCCTTGATTTTTGAAAAAAAAAAAAAAAAATATATATATTCCTCTTATATATCCTTGATTTGGGGGACTTGGCAATGTATTTGCAGATATAAATAAGCACCTTAATGAAAGTCCTTGAGGATTTTACCTTCTAACAGGCTAACCTTATTTAACCAAAATACTTCTTAGCAAGGCTTCATCTTGCTGGAAAATTTTGCCTCCGAGTTACCAACCCTTGCAAATAAGGTTTTATAATAGAAACACTGATAGAACTTTAATTACAGGGCAATAAATAGCATCGCTGCCTAATCTTCTGATATTTCTTTAGATTCTTAGCGAGGGTTCGCAGCTGTTGCTGGAAACTGACAGTCAAGGGCTGTAGGGGTTGGAAGTTGTTCCCCCACCCCGCGGGAGGAGGCTGCGGGACGCGGCCGCGAGTCCCGGGCAACGGCGGGGGAAAGAGGGGAGGGGAATGGGGGGAAACGGGACCTTGGCATCCAATATCCCACCCGCGGAAAAGCTTTTCCCGTCCCGGTGAACGGCCGAGAGGATGGAGGTGTGCAAACCAGGTTAAACGAGGCCAGTGGCAGCTGTAATGGTAAAAATAATAAATAATAAAAATGGTGATGGTAATAATAATAATGATAATAATAACGCGAGGGGCTTGAGGCGGGTGCGATCGCTGAGGGGCAGCCCCGCGGTGCTCCCGGCGCATCCCGGCGCATCCCGGCGCATCCCGGCGCATCCCGGCGCGCCGCTGCGGGCGGAGCGGAGCGGAGCGCAGCTTCCCCGGGAAGCGGGGGACGGACACACCGCCCGCCACTTTTTATCATCGACATTATCGATAATAAAAATATTCTGTTGAAAATCAGATTCTTCCGTAGCATTGCTACGCAGAGACAGCAGAGAGAAAGGCTCCCCCCGCTCCCCGCCGTGGCTTTTCCGCGGGTGCGGAGCGGCCGCCCGTGTTGCGCAGCCTTCCCCCAGCCCTGCGCCCGTCCCCGGCTCTCCTACGGTTCCGCCAGTGAAAACACAACCCCAAAAATCACCAAGCGAACAAAAAATACCCCCAAGCCCCCGAAAGAAATCCCGGACAAGGAGCGCGGCGCTGGGGAGGGATGGGAGGGATGCGTGCGAGGGGCTTAACCCTTGGAGCTTTGAAGGGAAAACAAGGAAATACGTTGGAAAGGCATGTCTGTAAACAATGATAATTAGCCTTTTCAAAAATCATAACACTGATTAAAATCTCGGATTCATTATTTATTCATCACAGAACCTCTTTGCAGACCTGGGAATAGTGATTAAAACCTAAGTGCTTCTCAATTTTGCACAGCTCGAGAGGAGCCTAAAAAGGGGTTAAAATGGAAAGGAAAGAGGAAACCAAGCAAACAGAATTCTTTTAAGAACCAATACTTTCTTCTTCCCTTCCTGGCAGGAATACTCTTATTCCCCCAAATTTTGGTATTTTGAAAATGTTTCTCATACTAAGTACAAGTGTTAGACTGAATCCAGTTGGTACTAAAATTGCAAACACACTTTCACTCCTAGAAAAGCCAACAGAAAGGAACTTCTTTTAACTCCATAATAGCAGGTTACAGAGTAAATGAACAACTGATGGTCAACTGGCCAATTATGGTATAAATATCCGTTGTTTACAGCGAGGTGTTAAATGAGCCTTTGGAGCACAAAGGATCAGACTGTCTAAGCTACAATTTGTGCTTCATCCCATTATGTCTCCCCGAAAAAGGCCCGTGCCGTTGTAGGTAATGTGCGCACAGAACATATTTCTCTCTGTTGATTTTAGTTTGCTTTAATTCAATACACACTCTTGTTTACTTTTTAAAATTTAAATAAATGTCAGCATTGTATAATTTCTATGTTAACAAAGCAGTGAGCAAAATCCCTTGTATGTTTATAAAATATTATTGTTTAATTCACATAGTTTAGGAATTCCAAATGTTGAGAATAGGAAGGAGGCCAAATACCATCTGTTTATAACTATGATGCATCATCATATGTGTACTTTAAAAAAGAAGAAGGAAAAAAAAAGTTTGGTCAATCATGCCACTGTTCTATCTGTTAGGAATATGGTGAGGATTTAAAATCTCTCTGTGCCATCCACAGGAAATTTTAGCATGGTTTAATTCTGAGCAGGGATGTTACAGGAGTTGCTCACGTCTGTGTTCCTGTCAGAAGAGCTGCAGGAAACACTCACGTGTCCCAACCACTGCAGGCACGAATTCAATCACTTTCTCCCAGCCTCAATATTCCCTGCTTCCAGAGACCGAGAAGCAAAACCTGAGAGATTTATTTAAACTCCTTTATAGGTTCTGGGGGGAGAGGGGAGGTGTGGGTGCATCTGGGGCTTCATTTCCAAGCGCTTCATACGTTCGTGTGCCCGTGTTTTTAAGGACAGAAGGAAAGCATGAGGATTTTGTAGCCTGTCTTGCAAAACACAGGCTATAGACTATCATTCAGCTGATTCTGCAAATAGCTTTAAAGAAAAAAAAAACAACCCTCTGTCAAATGTTAGTAGTTTTCAGTCCAAGTTAAAATAGGTCCTCGTTAAAAATAATACATTCCATACTACGGAGGGGTACGTAACGTGCATTTTAAAGAGAAGGTAGTCTGCAGGCTTAAAAACAAAGAGAGTGTCTCCAAGTTAAGTAGATAAGAAGATTTTTTTTTCCAAACCCAAGTTAATTAGCTGGTACGTCAAGCCTCATAGATGTCTTCCTACCTTTCAAGGGCTGAAGAATCCCCAGTAAATGTACTTAAACTTCCTAGCGAGGGCCAGTGAGATGAATGCAGAGATTAGGGTGAGTATTACCGTGCCTTCTCAGTGCATCCCAGCTGCAGTTCATCCTACTATTGATAATGATGCTTGGAGTTACTGAGGTGGTTTCTGAAACTCACATATGGGGTCCTTTCCCCAAGGATGAGGAATAATAGCGGCACTCAGGTGGTACGGGGAGGGTAAGCACAGATTTGCAGTTGTCTTTGCCTGGTGCGTGGTGACTTTTCAGTCGTGCTGATTTAATAAAGGGAGAGGTATGTTCAGGACAAGGGCTGTAATTCTCTGGTACAGTGTTTGAGTTGTGTTAACAAACAGGAGGGGAAAAAAAAAGGAAAAAAAAAAAAAAGCACAGGTGAAAGGAAAAAATGTCTGGGCTTGCTGGAAGCCAGCCCTGGCAGAACAGTGGTGCAGTATGAAACGTTTCGTGGCCAAACTCTCAGCAATTTCTGTAATACCACAATTTAGCATACTGTACACTGCACTGAAATGCCTAGGACTTTGTTTTTGAACTTCTTCCTTTCTACTGTTACACTTAACTTGCAGCATCTTGAATTACTTAGCTACACCCAGATAGAAAGTTACCGTTTCTTTAGCTTTACACACTGCACTGAGCTCTTAGTGCTAAAAGCTGTCCATCAGAGTGGAAAAGCCTTTCCAGCCCTTTCCTCTGTATTTCCCAGCCTTTAACATAACCTTCTGAGATGGTTTATGACCTTGAAAGACTTTAATGTTTTTCATTAGGAAAAGGAAATGCCTTACACACCTCTCTTAAGTAATCTTTTTGGAGCTGGTTCCATCAACAGGGATAATTTGCTACCGTGCCATAAGCTTAATCTGCTAACACTGACATTACAGGAGTGAGAAACAGGACAAAAGGCACCTTCTGTCACTGCAGTTTGCAAAAATATTCATAAATGTAAAATGTATACAATCCCATCTTGAAAAAAAAAACCTGGTGCCAGCTCCACACAGCCAGGCATGCATTCCTGCGTATTACTTCCTATTTTCCATGGCTATGTGATCCTGGCTCTCCCAAGCTGAGATAGCAATCAAGGGGGAGGATTGGCCAGTCATGATGTGCATACCTGTCCACGAGGAGTTCTGTGTGCCCCTCATGCTCGTTTATCACTTTGTTTTTACACACTGGAGTGGTTTTGAGATGCACTGATAGAGGCACTGATAGAGGCTGCTAAATACCATGTTCACTGCATGCTTGGTTTTGTGCTGTTCCTGGGCACTTAGGGCTGGTGCAGGGAGATGAGCATTTGGAATCACTCCCCAGCACAGGTGTAAATCCTTTATAAAGAGCTGTGGTTGAGGCTGGATATCCAGGACATCCAGGTGGGTATCCATCAGTCCCTGGGTCTTGCTTCTGTGTCTGAGGTGCCTGTGCTGTGTCAGACTGCAAACAGAACGTGCACCAGGCATGAAGCACACGGTAATTCACAAGGAGAGCGTGTTCCCTGGTCATCACACTAACTTCTTACATCCTTTTGGGGTCTGAACACCTTAGCAGAGGTAACTGAGTGCATTGATCATCTCACAAGCTCCTGGGCATTAACATTTAACCATCCTATAATTTGGTTTTTAAGTGAAAGCAGGGAGATTTATAAACTTAATCAAGCATTCACACAGATTTGAGGACAGCTGACCTCTGCCCTCTAGAGACCCAGGCTCATTTAAGAATCTGCATCTGAGAGAGCCCCTACAGTGGTCATGTTGCAGCCAGTCCTGTCCCCCATGGGCTACAGAGTGTCACCCTCGCTGTCTGCAGCAGGAGCAGTGGTGACAAGGAATTTGCTGCTTTTATTTATCTCCCTCCTCTAGAAGGGTCAATGTTAGCAAACACAGATCCCTTCTGCAAGATAGCAGCTCTCCTGGAGAGAGGCACAGCACAAGTAAAATCTTGGTCAAAATGAGTCAATCTTTCAATTTGTTTGCACATCGGAGAGAAAGAAAAAAAAACAATCAGAAAAAAAAAAAAAAAAAAAAAAAAAAAAGGAAGAAAAAGGGAAGCAGGAATGTCAGGTCTTTGTTTTTGGGGCACAATTTTGCAACTTTTGGCATTACCTTACAAAATTCCCAAATCGGGAAAGCCTTTCATGTTGGAGCATTCAGCCAACGGAAGTGCTGCCTCAAACTGTAAAACATTATCTGTGGATTTCTTTGCACATTCCATGTCCTGCAATTCTTGGGAAAAAAGACTTGGATAGGAGTAGTTTGTCAATGCTATTAATAGATATGTTTAATGCAGAAGTGTGCAATGTGATGAACAGCCTTGGCAGGAACCATATCCAGCCTGATTGTATTGTAGTGCTGTTTGATGCAGCAGTGTGTTTGATCAGTTACAAGTGATGAGTATCATATCACATCAAACAATTTAATACAGTCTCATTGTATGGAATTATGGCTGCTGTCAATCAGCATGTGGCCTACTCCTTACAGATCTGTCTTTGGGAGCTGGAATACAGTGGTAGCTTCATATGCATTAATAAATAAAGTGCTGCTGAAATTCCATACAGACCTGTTGAGATTTTTGTTTCTCTTTCATGGCCTCTTTATTTTTTATTTCATTTCCACGATCTTTTGTCACTCTCTTCTTTTTGAATGCTGTGTGGAGTGAAATCACCTGGTCAACAGGACCCAGGGTGGGGCTGTCATGCTTTGAAGAATGCTTGGAAAACATCTAGCAAAAATGTATATATATGAGAGCTGTGAATTTTGTTTTTCTGTGAATAGCAGCCTGAGTATAAATCCACTGAACTTGTTTTCAGCTGAAGCTTCACAGAGCCTCTTTTCTTGGCTTCCTCAGGGGGAGGAGAGGCTATCTATTAAAAATGCATATGTTTTGTCTTACTGCTTGGCGCACCTCGCTTGATAACCCCCTACTTTGGTTTGGGGATGGCACTCTTTGAACTTAAAGTCTCTTCCTTAGGACTGATATATTCAAGGTGCTGGAGGGGAAGCCTATGTCAGATGAAAGATATGTATGTAAATAACGGTGTAGAGGTGGGGTTTAAGGCATCACCCATTTTACTATCAGTTTCAGACATATGCTGCTCTGCTGCTGGCTTGCCTTGCTCCCACTCCCTAACACAGAGGATGGTTTTTAATGAAGTCATACTCTGCTGCCTACAAATATGGGGTCATGCTACACTTGTACAAGAGTGGTGATTTCAGTAATGTTGCTTATTGTGGTCAAAGAGGGCAGAAGATTGCCTTTTTGCATCGTGTGGCTCTGGGGTTTTGGAGCCTGCACAGACAAATTGATTGCATTGCATTAGGGCCACACATTCAGAGGATGGAGGTGTCACTCTGGAAAGCCAAATTTCAGCAGCTGATTAATCAATGTAATGACTTTAAGTTTTTCCACCTTTTGCTACTGTCTCAGCATAAAAGAAGATTGGTGCTTGAAGGAGAAACCTCAGAAGAAATTTTTGTAGATGCTAAAGGAAGCGGTTCTCGACTTAATAGATGGCACATTTACCTTCTACATCAAAAATTATCCTTGGGGGTAAAACAAGGCCTGGTGAGAGATAGGGACAGGAATAAGGATAGCTGCATTTAAGAGATATTTCTGATTGACTTTGGGGTGGTGACTGAGTCTGAGATCACCTTAGGTTTGGGGGGTGCAGCCTGGCTTTCCCTGGCACAGCTTTCCCAGCCAAACTGCACTGATGGATGACAAAAAGGGATTGGGAACAGTCAGGGCTGTGTGAATGGTCAGGAGGAAGCTTAGCATTATGTAACTTCAACAACCTGAACTTGGAGGCATCCATATAAAGCAAACAAATAAAGACCCAGCTTGCTCCTGTAATATCATCCACCTGATAATTCCTGAGCACTGCTCAGCCAGGTATTTCCTCTGCCCCGTAATCCAAGCAAGATAGACAAGACCCCATATGCTCTGTTTTCCATATAGGAATGGGTTGTCCTGTTACACAGATCATTCTGGAATCTTAATTATTTTTATGGATTGTGAACTGGCCACAATTATACCCTGCTCTTGTGGATGAAGCTGATTAATTCAAGGACAAAGAGCCCCATGGTGTCTGACATCCTGGGTCTTATGGTGCAAGGTAATGCAAGATAGCAAGGGCAAAACAATATTTATAAGTGTCTTTATAGCAAAATTGTTTTGCTTCAGAGCTGGTTTGTTATGTGGCTGCTAATGACACTCCAGGATCACACAGCACCTGAAGTGGAGCGTGTCCTACCCTGGTTTATCTCATGTCTGGCATTAATTGGCAATGGCTCCGTCTGAGACCGTGATCCAGTCAAATCCTGTAGGCCACGCAGGTCTGGGTGGTATTTAGATCAGAAAACTCATCCAAGCAAGAGGAGCATTGGTTTGCCACTAATCCACAGGAGAGCAGTACCTCCACAAGGTTATTTGTAGATTATAAGGCCAAGAAAGGACTATTTGGATCATCTGGTGTCACGTGTATAACACAAGCCATATGACTTCCCTCAATTAATTCCTGTTTGAACCAGAAAACCTCATCCTCTACCAGTCTAAAAATTGCCAGCCATGCAGAAGCCACCACAACCTTTGATATTATTAGACACGGTGTTTTCAGAGAGATTTTCTCTCCAACAAAGGGTCAAGAGTGACACTTATCTCCTGTGATTATTAGATACTTGTTGCTAGGGCAAGAATGTGAGTCACAGCACTGAGACCGAGGTTCCCAAATACCAATGTCTTTCACCTGGGTTTTTCTTGTGGTCCTATCTCCAGCTGAAATCCTTCATTTTGCCATTTTTCTATGGTTTCTATTGCAAAGGGCAGTTCTTTGGCAGCCACCACAGTGATTTGGTGCACAGAGCAGTGGTCTATTCATAAAGAGTGGTCCCTGCAGTCATTTGGTGGAATCCACTCAAAATCACCAGGAATGGCATTGCTAAAATGATAACAGTACATATAGTTAAGAGGCTTTTATTTGATGTGCATTTTAAGGGTTTAAATAAAATAAAATAAAATAAAATAACATAAAATAAAATAAAATAAAATAAAATAAAATAAAATAAAATAAAATAAAATAAAATAAAATAAAATAAAATAAAATAAAATAAAATAATTTCACTAGTGTAGGTTGTGAAACCATTGCTGCTCGCTGGAATGAAAGGCACCATATGTGAAACATGTTGCTGATTTCTTATCTCCAGAAAAAATGTTATTAAAGTGTAGAGGGACAGAATGATTTGTTTCTGCTGTAGGGGCAGTGTTTCATGGGTTTAGAGAATGAGCGTGGGTCCCATTCCCTCACTATATGCAACCTAAATGAGCACTGCTGAACTAAAATGTCAAAATTTAGTTATAAGGAGGAAAGTTTTTTTAAAAATCCCATAGAACATTAATTTTTGCAGGCATTCACCCTCAGTTGTACCATGCATACATCTCCCATCTCCAGTGCACAGCCTATGGAGTCGTGAGAGAAATATTATTTCTCAAACAGTGAAATGTGCTTCCGAGCTAAGGAGATGGCCACATCTCCCCCATGATAATAATAATAAAAAGCCTCACAGACCAGCAAAACTCAGCCCCTCCTTTCCTTTCTTGCAGGGTGGAAGGAGCAAAATTCTCAGCGAATGTTCGTTGTGGGGACAGTGAGCTGTGAGACAAGAGGGCCTTTCCTCCCACAGGGTGTCCCGAGCATCCAGCACGCAAATGACCCCACCCTGGGCGAAGTGAGGGACCCCAGGCATGGTCCCCCAGGGACACAGCCTGCCCCTGCTCATAGGATGCTCAGGAAACAGCTTGCTTCCAGCAAATGCTGCCCAATCCCCAGTGTGGGTGTCCAACACGAGATCTCCAAGCGTCTCACCAAGAGGATGCTCTGATAGGGCTTTTCCAACATAAATGGTTCCATGTGATTCTCCATCTTCCCTTTCCTACCCTCCCACCTCCAGTGCAGGACCCCCAACGAGTTAAAAGTGTAAGAGCTGCTCGGAAAGAGGACAGCTAATAAATGATATCGAAATCCCAGTCCCAGATTTTCTGTTTCCAACATGCTGCGCAACTAACACTGTGACACTTTGGCAAGATGATGGAGAAAAATCCCGTGCCAGCTGACTGATGAGCACCCATCTTTTTTAATTAATTGGGTTGAAAAATGTCTTGTGTCAGTTTGAATGTAGGGGCTCTTTCAGCTGCGTTTTTCTGGATACTTTTATAGATATATCTAACTGCAGATTTGAGAGCCCAGCATGAGGCCTCATAAATGATAAAAATATGTATATATTAGAATTATACACACACAGACACACATGCACATATTGGATAAATTGATACTTAAACATATATGTGTGTATATAATATTCTGTTCTCTGTTCTGAGGGATATTTATAAATAGATTTTATATATATCTATCGCTATTATTCACAGCTCTATGTGCATGTAAAATCTGTTTGGCTTTTTTTTCCTTGATATGCTTTTTAATTTTTAGCAGAGTAATATATCTGATTTATCTTTAAATTAAATGAATTTATTTGTCTGCCTTCCCTTAATGGAATCAGTTTTGATATACTCTTTGTTCATGCTGTTACAGGCTTCAGTCTAAGGGCTCTTTGTATTAACTTTTTAAAGTTACATTACAAAGAGGTTTTAAGATTTCCCAACAGGCTTTTATTTAACCAGGGCTTTTGATCTCAAACCTGCTGGGGCCTAGTGAAATCCTTACCAATTCTCCAGTAACTCCTCACTATTGGAATTTGAAAAGACCCACCTGAAGGATTTAACTCGCTGTATGGCTTCAGCCATCCTTTAGATGCTTCTATTCATGCAGACAGCGAGGGGGTCGAGGGCACCCTTTGTGATCCTCCAAGTAGCCTAAGGTGCCCTTTGCATAAGTTGTACTCCTGAGGAAATAAAAATCAGGAGGACACAAACCTATATACCTTACTTCCTGCTATCTTTACTTAAAGGAGGAGCACAGGGGGTCTGCTTAACATCCTTTGCTACCTAAATACCTTTTGGACATGGGAACTCAATAAAGGAACTTTCATTGCATCCATTACCCTACTGCGGTGCATAGCAAATTAGATTTAAAAGGGTACTTTTTCCCTTACAGCTATTTCTATCATTTTCTTTAAAAATTTCAATTTAGTGTCTAGTGACAGAATATTCTGTAATGTACATTAGAACTATATAACACCAATTATGCTAACTGTGAACATTATTTCAAAAGAATTAGTTATATTAAGTTATAGATAAACCGTTGGGAAAAAAAGGTCAGGTTAGGGAAGAAAAAAAAAAAGGAGCTATGTGATAATGTTTTAAAGGAGCAACATGAAGTGAATGCTCTTTTCATTTTTTAATCCTTTCATTTTGCATAACCCACACTGAAATTTCGCTACTGGCTTGGTCTTGGTTGTTTAGGCAGGGGGGTGGCTTGTCACTGTGTTAGTTTACAGCTACAAATCGTGGTGTAAAACCTACAGCTGGGTCTTGTGGTTGTGGAGAAACATCATTTCCTCCGTTTGGGGGAAATGGAATTGCAGAAATCCATGAAAAGTCTTTTGGCAGACACTGATGACCAGTACACAGGAAAAAAAAAAAGAAAAAAGGAAAAAATGCTGGCAGACCAAGCTTGAAAGAATATAATAACTAAGCACATTCTTGTCACAGTTTTGGTTGTCTGTTTTCTTTCTCATGACTGTACCACACATGATATGTCTGTTACCTGCATTTTGTGTTAGCTTTCTCAGATTAATTCCTTTTCTATTTCAGCCCCATGTTAAAATAAAACCACTCTACAGAGTGCAAGAGAATCCAAATGTACCTTCTGTTTTCATGACTCTTATTTTCATTTGTCTATTTCCTATTGGTTTGTGGGTTGGAAAAGTTTTGAGTTTCAAGACGTTATATATTTGTGCTCCTTCTTTGTGTGCAGTTGATCTGGATGTGCATTGCATTGGAGATGTTTTTGTGGAGATGAATAAAATAAAAATTCTCCATTTTGATCCTTATTTTTCCCTGCCTTAGAACTGGTTCAAGACTTTTGCTGAACTGTGTGTGGTTTGGTTATTTCAATTTGTAGGGATTCCTGGCAAATCATTTGTGTTTGTTTGACGTCCTGTGGGATCAAACTGCCATGAATTTTGAATGATCTAAAAACTGTGTAGTTTACTTCGGCTAAAACCGCCTTCCACATGAAAACATAAATCAGCACAGTTGAAATCTAGTCAAGGTCTTTTTTTTTTTTTTTTAACACTTGGGATTTGCCTCAGCTCCAGCTTGAGCTGAAGCGTTGCTGTGCTGGTCCCTTCCAGAAGAAGATCTGGAGCCCATTGCCACGAGTCAAGTGCCAAATTGCTGAGCAGGGAACAGTCCTGACTGTCCATCACAAGTGATGGCTCCTTGGGCAGACCATGAAATGTGCCCTGCCTGGGATTGCACCTTCTGCAGGCTCGCTCAGAGGGGGTTTCCTGGTTTGGGGCCTTCTCACACTGGTCTAGAGTTCAATGACTTCACAAAACAAAATCAGACTCCAAGTCAATGAGAGAATCACAGAATGATTTAGGTTGGAAAAGATCTCCAAGATCACCAAGTCCAATTTAGACTTTTGTTCAGGACTCTTTTAACTTTCAGCTGCGGCTCCAAGTGGAGTTACAGTAGGAGCTTTCACTTTTTCTCCAGCAGTGAAGTGAAATTGGAAGCAGATGTGAATGCTGGCATTGTCTCTGGGGGACAGATGATGTTATTTCACCAGCTTGACATCTGTTGAGACTTGATTAAACCCAAAGCGTGCTGGGCTGGTCCTGTTCTCTAGATCCTCTGAAAAGGGATTTGTCCCACCAAGTGTATTTGGAGATACAAGCCTGCCTTACAAACCTGGAAGCCTCTGAGCCGGGGCTTCAAATTTGACTTTTTTTCATGTTCAGAAGATGCAAACCACAATGGAAAGGTTTATATCTTTGTGGCACGGATGTGAGGCTTTAATATGAGCCCATCTCTATAGAACAGTGGGAAAGAAAATTGAGAGAGGAAGACGGAACTTTTGATTGGCAAAGCCTGATGATACTTTTGAATACTTGTCCATGTGTGCCCACAGGAAAACACCCTGATCCAAGACCTTTATTCTTAAAAACTTCCTGACAACTTTCCTGGGCAATGTCATCCTTTCCCACCCCAAAAAGAGAGAAGCTGTGTTCCTCAAGCACATCTTTTCCACTGTGCTGTACACACAGCTCTGTGTCTTGGAGGGGTATAGAAAACCCTAATTTCCATGTGGATGGTGAGGGATGCCTTTGTGGAGGGAGCAGCACCGGATGCTGCCCAGATGCCTGAATAGCCCCCAAGAAACCAAAGCATCCCAAGTTTTATTCTACCAGCTCCCCCTGTGACCTTTGGTAAGCAACTTAACCTGTTGTCCTCAGGATCCCCAGTAAAATGGGAGACCTTAATACTTATCTGGTGGGATAACAGTGCTTAATACTTACCTAATTGGATGACAATACTTACCTACATACCTCACAGGGGTGTTGTGAGGATTAATTAGCTAATGTTTGTAAAGTGCTTTGGAGATGGAAAGCGGTATATAGTAGTGCTAAGCACTGTTACTCCGTGTCAGCTCCGAGACCTTAAAATGGCTAAGGCTGCAATAAGAGTTTTTATATGTTTTAAAATAAGCCAATTTTGCAAGGCATCCGGATGCTGGGATTATTTTTAGGCAGAGATTTCTAAGAAAGTTGGGAAACAGAAGGGTATAATTATATGACCTGAAACCTTTTGTTGTTTCTTTTAGTTGACCAGCTAAACAATCTTAGGTGTTGTTTGATGAATTGTAAAAACTGCATGTTTTTACATTAAGACATATCAGTGTTTACTCTTGCTGATCAAACACTGTTCGTTGAAATTAATATCTTTGCTACAATTTGGACAAACAAATATATTAAATAAGCCAGAGGAAGTATTTATTCCTGTGTTCTTTCTTTCTGTGTTTCTTTCTGTAAGCAGCTTTTTTTATCAGTGTAATTCTGCTCTTGTTCCCATTAGAGTAACTGAAAGGTAACACCGCTGCAGTAAATGGAATTACACCAGATACAAAAGCATTATGTGAGAGCAAAATTATATTTATATGTGGTCTGAAATGCAACCTGACTCTTGGTTTTAAAGAAAAATCAAACCAACCATTCCTAGAAATATATATAAATGGAACTTTAACAGAAATTGTCAAGCTCTTTGTTGAATCCTGCTTGTTTCATGGCAACTCCTAAACAGATTTTGCAAAAGGAAGGTCTGGTTTAGCACAGACCATATTTTCCCTTTCGTGGGAAGAAACTTTGCAGGATTTTTGCCTTTAAATATTTTATTTGGTTCCTAATGTGGGCTCTCAATCCAAGAAAGCAACTTTATAGTTATCAAAGCACCCATTTGTATATTTTTTTGCTAGAGCATTTCTTCAGATCTTTTCCTCCCCAGTGTTAAAGAGAATTCCCACAAATTCCTAAAATCTGTTAAAATACAGAACATAGTGCTCACATTGGTATGTTGTATGTTGGCTGTCCCTGGTAAAGAGCCTGTGTATTTTCACCCTGGGTATGCACAAGAAATTAGATCTACTGCTGGGCTAAGCACCAGGATTTGGTTGGCTCTAAGACCAATTCTTACATTTCTGCATCGGGCAAACATAAGAATGGATAACACTTGAAATAAAACCTACCCCAAAGCCTTTGGTGTGGATATCAGGTTATTTGAAAATGTAATAGAGACCATTCACCATAACCAAGGGTGAGTCAAGGAAAATGGCACCAAAGAGCTCGGAGCAGCCAAGAGGAAAACTCAGCCCAACTCTGAGCACGTTGTTGGTGTCCCAGCTGCCAGAACAACCAAGGAGGCTTTGGGGGAAGTGGGCCAGGAAGCCAGGTGTAGATGTTGGGAGGGATATCTCCCTGATTAACTGGTGTTTGGCCCTTCAGCTGCAGTGAGAGCCCAGGGTGAGCCCACAGGTGCTGAATCCAGCTTTGGACCACAGGAGAAATGAAGAATGACTGATGCTGCCACCATCGAGCTCATCAAGCTAATGTTTATATGATATATGCATGTGAATATAATAGCTGTGGAGCACTCTGCACTTGGTGTTCCTGAGGAAGAGCTGAGGGGATGAAGGTCTTTAGTGTTTGGGGAGAATTATCTGTACCTACGCAGCAGAATTTGCAGACTTGGAAGCTGGGAAATTTGGTTGAAGTACAGGACTTTTCTAACCCCTCTGTGCCCATCATTAGCATTTCCCAGAAGAGGAACTGTTGCCAAAACAGAGAGGATTGCTGTAGCCAGTGCCTGGAGCTAAGATGGTGAAATGCAGACTGGGAGAAAAGCTGGGGAAAGAGGGGGTTGCAATGGGGCATCAAACAATGGAGAAAAAAGTAAAAATCTGAAATTCTGACTCTGCTCTCAATGACCTTAGGCAAATCATAAAATGGGATAAAAGCCCATTTCTACTGCATTTTAGGAATTATTAGAGATAGTGCAGTGCCCAGGTGCCACCATGATGGAGACAAACAGACAAGCAGCTCCCAGTGGGACTACTCTCTGCATCATGCTGTGGGAGAGCACCTCTGTTATCTCTTTTTGCCTCAGGAGACTTAAAGAAGATGCAGAGGTGGATAGTTTTGCATACCTGGATTTAATCTTCTCTCTCCTGCCTTACCCAAATCAGCTCCATCTGCTGGTGTAGTACATATTTCCAGCCTATTCACCAGTCTGGCAGCACTCCTTTGAAAAAGAGATGTTCTGGGTGGAAAGCACAGCCCAAAGTCCACCTTCCTGAGCAGACTGTGCTTGCTGCACCAGTAATGAGTGATGTGTATATCAGCCAGTAACACCTGAAATTGCTTCAGTGAAGTCTACCAGAACTTGTATGCACAAGGTTTCTTTCCTACTCTAATAAGTGCTTAATAAATAAAAATTTCCATTAAAAAAAAAAAAATAGTAGTGGTCATACAAAAAAGTGCTACTGAACACGAGACCTTCACACAATACCTGATCACTGAGGCTGCCTCTGGCAGTCAAAGAATCATAAAATCATAAAATTATAGAATGGTTTGGGTTGGAAGGGACCATAGAGATCTTCTGGTTCCAACACCCACAGGCACATCTGGGCTGTGATTCATTCTATATTAAAAAAACCTCGGTGGTCCCTTCCTCACCTTTGGCCAAGTATTCACACTCTTCCCTGGGAGCAGCACTGATATTCCATGGTGCATGACCACCCTGGGGAGCCAAACTCCCAGCCAAACCTGGGAAATGAATCTCCAAATGGTCCCTGGAGGTGTTAGCCACAGCCTAGAGAAAGGATGTAGGGTGTGGGATAAGGAATATTGGGAAAGGTAGAGGCATAGCAGCCCCAGAGGAATCCGGATAAGACACCAAGAAAGCACCCAAACAAAATACATTACTGCTTTTAATCATTGCTGGTGCTGTAGGTGATCAGATACAAAAGATTAAAAAAGAGGACAAGAAAGGGCTGTCTTAAATTAAGCATTTATTCAGAGATGGCCTAAATCAAGCAAAGGACAGGATGTGCAGGATGCTGAAGTCTGTGGCAGACCGGAACCCTCTTGTTTCTGCCTCATCCTCATCTTCATCACTGCAATGAAAAGTATTTGTGCTCTGCTCAGCGTGTGTGGATTTCTGCAGCCCTCAATGGGATTGTGGGGAGAATCAAAGTGAAGAGTCCTCTTTAGGTCCTCAAGAAATAGAGCTTTCTGCTGGTTAACCATTACTTTGCATTTTCCCTTCCTTACAAAACGACTGAGGTTAAACATTAAACGCCTGCAGTGAAGGACACCTGTATTTGCTGGTCCCATTATGCAGCTCTACTGAAAAGGCTTTACAGCTGTCTAAATTAGCATAATTAAATCCACATCAATTAAAAAACCTCCATCATCTCTTTCCCCTTCAGATGCAGATAGTCGCATTTGTCTAAGGTGCTAAGTGACAAAGGAACTTTTTAACAGTGGAAGCCCGGGCTGAAAGGAAGAGTAATACGGGTTGTATATTGGCCCAAGGTTCACCTTAACACCAGTGGAAGTGATTAGTGGGTGCTGCTCTGCCTAAAGAGGTAGAGCTGCCTTTTGCATGACAATGATGCCAGGACCCAGAGCCAGGCATTAGAGATGTGCATTTTACAACAGGCTTTGCCTTCTATTGCTCCTTTATACCCCATTAATGGGGGGAAACAAAGCCTGGCATGATTTGGCCAATTTCCCCCACCCTACTTTCTTCTCTTTTTTTGTTTTTTGGGGTTTTGGTTTTTTGGGTTTTTTTATATTTTTTTTGGTTGTTTTGTTTTAGGTTTTTGTGTTGTTGTGTGTGGGGAAGCCCCAGTGACCCCAGGATAGCAGCAAGGCTGCGCTGTGTGATGCGAGCAAAGAGAATTCCTCCAGATGAAAACTGACATGGGGTTCAGGGGTTAATTTCTGGAACAGGCACATTTGCATACAAATGAAAAATGATGGAATTTCTGTTCTCCTAAATTTTCAATGTCATCAGCATCAAACAGCAGTCAGTGCTCCCTTGCTGTTTGAAGAATATTCATTACTTCAGAAGAAGGGGCACCTTGTTTGGTATTAATCTCCTCTTCAGGTCAATGACTTAATTTGCTAAACTCCATCTGAAGTGCCACTCACTTTTTGATTTCTCTGCTATTCTTTGTGATTTTTCATAACATGTTCTTAATACTTTTTCTTATTTATAAGGGGATACAGCAAATGCAAGCAGGAGGAAGGACTGCCTTCATTTATTTATTATCACCCCAAGAACTCAGCACCCATCTGTGTCATTTGTAGCATTTTTTGGTGTCTGCTTGCCTTAAAATTCATGGGGGTTTTGGCAAAAAGAAAATAGCTTGTGGACTCAAATGGGAAAACATTTTCTGTTCAAAACTGACATTTAAATGGACATCTGGTGCCTTGTGCAGCAAGGTTATGGGGTGTCATGCCTCTAACAAAAGGTAACAAGCGACTAAGTGATTAATCCCCCAAAGAAAATCATAATATTCTTTTAGTTCCTGCCTCTGGAAATTCTCATCTGAAACTGCAGTGGCTGAGGATGTACTCGAGGAAACTTTTGTGCTAGCTCTTATTTCCCCATTGTCCTCTCCGTGTCTGCCAGGGGCCTGAGGAAGGATCCCATTTCCCTCCGTTTTTGTCCTTCATGGTTATAATTCTTCTCCCTGAATAGGATTATTCAGGGGATCTTTAGATCTTCAGAGCTTGGGGGTGTCTCTGGGAAATTGACCAGGGGCTTTTGGGTGGCCATTCCCACCCTGTGGCCTGGGTGCTGCTGGCTGAGGGTCCCAGGGGAGGGTCCCTGTGGGATGGGAGCCACCCAACCCATGTGCAAGGGTTTAAAAAACCCTCAAGCTCAGGATTTGCCCTATAACCTTTCGTTTTCATATGTCCAGGCCTTTCTGAACTTTCCAGACTTATTCTTGATTCTCAAAATAATGTTTTTTTAAATGCTTGTTTGTTTTTTAATTATTAATCAGATCTGATTTTTTTGGCATGAGCGCTTATGGAAATGAAGCAATTGCACTGTCTGTTCTTCTGTCTGTCGCCCCTACTAACTTTTGAACCTCTTTGCCAATATCTCTCCAGTTTGTTAACAGGCTACAGAGCTCAAAGGTGTGAAGTGCCTCCCAGTTTTATTTTTTTTTCCTTCCATATCTAACTCTGAAATGGCAATGTTTACTGTTGGAAATAATACGGACAGCTAAGCTTTTATCTGTTGGGTTTTTTTGTGGTTTTTTTTTTCGGTTCTGGGTTTTTTTGTTGTTTTTTTTTTTTTTTGTGACTTGCAAAGGGGAAAAGAGGTGATCTGAGGATTAATTCCCTGTGTGTCTCTATGAAGGCTGTTAGCAATTAACCAACTCGCTCCAGATGCCTCCAAGTCCAGCTGGGTGAGGTTCAAGATCCTTGGCAAAAAAATATCAAACAACAAACTATGTGCACATAGTATATACAAACAACTTGCAGCAATTGCCTCTTGCTGCCTTCTCTTCATGTAACCTTTCTTTAAACTGAGAATATTTGAGGTTTTTCCATATTTATAGAGCGTGTCACTCAGCAGGGCTGTAGCTCTTGAGCACCCGAAAAATAAAAATAAACAGGGGCTGATGGTGGGGAGTTCTATTCCTACCTGGAGCATTAAGTTAAGAGTGTCTAAGGGCCTTGATCCTCAGCCCCAGCCAAGCTGGATTTAGCATAGGTCATATTAAGGTGGAGCAAAGGGGGCTTTGTGTCATTTTTAGATCCCCTTATCCCAGGCTGTGGAGCCCTGGTGTGATGGATGTGCTGGGAGGTTGGGATGGCAGAAGGGATGGTGCAGTTGGCCCAGCGCCATCCGGAGATCCTCTCCAGCAAGGGCAATTTGGGGGTGACGGGATAAGCCAGCTTTGCAAAGGCAGCTGCTCTGGGAGCCTGGATCTGCCTCGTTATCCATAGAGAATGTCCTCGTCACAGAAAACTTTCTCTGTGGGAAGGCTTGGGTGTGAGAATGGATCCTGCGCTGACATGTCTGTGATGAGCAGCGAGATGCTCCCCTCCAGTTTGTTGCTGTCGGAAGAGCAAATCAAGGAATTGTCAGATAAAGCTGAGAGAATCAGTAAAAATCAGCTTCACCCAAAATTCAGGGCCAAAGGGTTACAACTGCCCATGTCTTGTGCTGTGAAATCCTTCTGCCAGGGGGGGCTGGATTCCTCCTGATTCTCTTTCGTGACAAAATGCAGGCGGAAAAGCGACTCTCATGAATGCTTTTGTAGTGGAAGGCTCAGGATTCTATCTGAGGAGCTGATTCTTAGTCACATCTGTCTATCTTGTTGTATGAATATTGATAATGAAGTCAGAAAGAGAGACTTGTCATCGTAAATGCATCAGACTCTGGCACTTGCCTGCTCAGAAGGAGGCGGTTCTGCTGCTTCGCTGCTGTCGGTGATGTCGGTTTGTTGAAATAATATGTCTCTGCCAGCTGAGAATCTGGCCTTAAAATGAGAAAAGTTGAGATTCCCATTGTTGAATTAGTTTGGCCACATTAAAAATACGTTGCTCTAGAAATGTGTATATGAATATGCTAATGTTTATTTTGCTAAATGTGCTTGCCAGGATGTGCCATGTGGCTGAGTTAGTGTTACTTTAAGAATCCTAATTTTTTGCCTTTTCAGACTTTGGATCTTTTAAACTTGTAAACACAGCATTTTGTTGGCAAAAGTCTCTATGATTTTATGCATACAGCTGACTTTTATCTTCACTTTTTACATCACCTTAATACTGAAAGAGAGAAAGCACTCATCTGTTTATGATAAGTTTATCAGAAATACTCCAAAGTTTTCCATGACTAAGATATTATATTGTTACAGTGGCTTGCTACAGGGTAATTTCTAGACAACAAACAGAATATTTCAAAGCCCAGATGTCCTGTTTAGACAAGGGGGTTTATATTGATTAGGATCTGCTTTCACCTAACATCGTGTAGTAAATATCACAAAGACGTAATTAGAAAATTTGGTACAATATTTAGTCCTAGTCCCTGTGTGCCAGAATTGTTTGACTACTGAGAAACTGGAGCTTGTTTGCATCCCAGTGTGTTGTGAAATGCAAACTTCAAAGAAAATATTATATCTCCCAACTCCAGCTCGTGAGAGTCTTGGAAGTATAATACAGAAAGGCTTAACAATCCCTGCTGAGGAAAGGGCAATTTGACACTGAAACTACTGTTAAAGCACCGTTGACACACTGGTGGGCAAAAAGTGCTTATTAGAGGAGTCTAGTTACAGTCTCAGGAGCCAGGCAGAGCAAACGCACCCGAGTCATTGTGAAAATTGGCAAGTTGTACCAAATAGATGTGTTTTGTGTATGTGTCTGTGCTATTTTTTTCTCCGCTCCTTAACTACACGTATCTCCATGTTTGCTTCGTAGGCTTTCCATAAGATTGGGGCCCTTGCAGTATTCAAATAAAATATTTAGATTTGCAAAACTTCTGGAAGCCAGATTTTAAGGGAAAAAAGAAGTTTTTTGTCAGATTGTCAATGTCTGAATTTCATCACAATCTGTTCAGCTGTTTGTTGCAGGCAGGCGTAAAACATAGTGGGTTAAGTGTGTGTTTGTACTTCTTATACATATTGAAAGAGGGCTGCCTAATCCCCTTGATGAGGAAAGCTCTGTAAATTATATACATCTGCAGACACTGTGCATGGGTAGTACAGAAGCAAAGAGGCAGATCAGCAATTTGAGGGAGCAAATATGAGTTTTCTAGCAAAGTCGGCGATTGGGAACCTTAGAGCAGCCCAGCCTCCTGGTGATGTCATTTACTTGTGGGTTTGTTTGGGGTTCTTTTGAATGACCTGGATGTTTTGCCTTAAAAATTTTGCCTAGGAGGCCCTTCCCCACACTCAGGGAAGAGTTCCTGGCAAGAGAAAAAAATATTTGCTGATGACAGCTCTGAATATATTCTCTTTAATTGTCACTTATGTCTCTGTCCCATCCTCTGCACTGCGCTAAAAATAGTAATTCGGATTGATGGTTTCAGCACCATCTAATGTATGTATATTATTGCATACAAAACCTACATAAAAATGTCAGGAATGAGACCTAAGCCAGGAATAAAATTGAAAATCACAAACATGAGAGAAGACCCAAATAATGAGGGTGTTGCAGGGAAATGTTATATTGATGTCTCTGGGTAAATACATGCAGTCAGAGCAGTAAAGATCCTGCTGCCTTCCATGCACAGAGGATTCCTAGAATAATATTTGCCTATTTTTTTTTTTTTGTAAATATGTAGGTAGTGTTTATATTTGTCCTCAGCCTTCCCTTGCTTCCTTAATTAGTATGACTTGCTAATCGTGCTACAACACTTGTAAGGTAAGTGCACAGCATATTTTCCTGTCCATTTTGCAGAGGATAAATTTGTCCAAATTGTACAACAAGTGTCTGGCAGAAGTGAGACTAGACACCAAGGATAAAATCCCTTTGATTTCATTGAGGCAAGGATTTTATTCCAGGAGTTTTGTCCCCACTTCTCTGTGCCCTGTGTATTCTGGGTTTTTGTTGCTACTTGATCCAAGTCTTGGCTCATCGGGTTAAAGGAAAAAGGGAAGTCTGACACTGACAAAGAGGCAGCAATGGCAGTGTTAACGTGACACTGTAGTTATGGTTTTGTCAGCATTTCCATTATAAACTTCTGTTTGCAGCAATTATAAATCAACCATGAAAAAAAAAAAAAAAAGCCAGAAAAGAAAAGAAAAGAAATCACTGTGAAGTAAAACTTGGCATACCAGAGTCCAGGAGGGAATTTTGAGCTTTTGGAAATAATGGCTTCTGATTACCATGGACAGGCATGACATGATGTGCAAATATACACTCCACATTGCACTGGAAAGAAATTAGAACAAGTGCCACCACTTTGTCATGGCCAAGAGTGTGAGGAAAGACGGTATTCCTGACTTTTGGAAATGCAAGAAATATTTTATTATTCTCAGAAACATCCTATTAATGCCCTTAACTACTTCTTAATTTTTCCTGTTTACTTTGTATCATCCCATGTCAGGGAAAGTCGATGGCTGGCTTTGGTGTTTGCAGTGGATCAGGCAGTCAGCTGGTGTTGATCAGCTCAGCTCCACCCAAGTCCAGTGAAGTGAGGTTGCCTTACACCAGCGGGCAGTCTGGCTCCGTATCACCTTTCCACAGGAGGCTGCAGCATTTGCTACCCATTTGGAGCCCTAGTCAGTGTTTGTTTAACTTTGGAAGTCCATTCTGCCACACTGATTGAATTCCAGTGGCAGGATAGGCATAAGTTGACTTGAAAGTGTTTTGCTGAGGACATAGTTGGTTACTTTTCGTAGTATTGCGCTGATATTTATTGTACTGTACTCCAGGCTTCCTCCTGCTGCACAGCAGAGCGATGGAGCAGGTGGTGCTGAGCCAGTTTACGACTGTCAGCCCGGTCCAAGAGGCTGCAACTATCACCTACCCTGCGCCCAAACCGTGATTTTGCAGGATGAGGCTGAGTCACTGCCCATTCTGGGTCAGAGCTCTGGGCTGTCCCCAGGACATCCCCCTCCTGCATCATCATCACTCATGAGTCACGCGAAAGACGAGCTGTTGGCTCGTGGGAGCAGCATTCCCCAGCAGCCGAGCTGGAACTCGAGTCCTTATTTCTGAATTCAGCTTGGAAATAACGACAGCGCCGTAGCAGCTTTGGCTTCCGGTGCTGCTGCTAATAACTGAGTGCTAAATGTGGAGCAGCTCTGCAGGAGTGTCCCAGAGTCAGGTTACGGGGAGCAGGTGTCAAAACAAAGGTGTGGCAAACTCGAGGTAACTCATAATTGTGTGCGCGGGTCGGGCGTAGGGAGGAGAAGCAGCAAAACTCCTTGCTGGGGTTTTTTTAGATGCGACATCTCAGTGATGTACCAACAGAGGAAATTTTGCTTGCAGAATCCTGTGAGCAAAACACTTCTGAGAATGTATGTATACAATTGTTTAAAAAAACACAGGGTTACTGACACAGATGCCAATTTGGTAGGGCATATGGAACATTTACACTTGCCTTTTTCATTCTTTCTTGCTACAGCTGGTACTGATTTAGTATGTGAAATTTTACTAGCAGGAGTGCTAATCAAGACAGAGATTTCTGTGAGGATTTAGTCATTTATGTGGAGGAAAACTATGGGTATCATTAAAAAGTACAAGATCAACTATGAGAGGAACATTATCATTAGCAACCTAATTTTTAAAGCAAACAGAGGGAAAAAACCTACTGTATGTCTTCAACAGCAGCAGTAGCAGCAAATGATGTTCTTGTAATATACAGTCATGTCACCTCTCTCTAAATTTGGGTGAAGAAAATTTGAAATTCACTTGAAAAAAAAGGCAATGGATGCTCCAAGTGTTTTTTCAACCAGTGTGATAGCCTGTTCTGCTACATCAAATGGATGTGGCTGGGAATGGGATTAAATCCAAAAGCCACATCCAAGTCATGGATCTGTGTTTGAATCTGAGGCCTGCATTCAAACCCAACTCTGTGATGGGGCTGCCTTTCACCATCTTGGCATTTGAGAAGGTGCCAAGAGTATCCCACATCTAAAATCCAGAGTCTGTAAAAGTTCCCTTCAATTTTTCAGGAATTGCAATCTGGACCTGGAATGGAGGCATTCAGATATTAAATACCAATTCTGGCCAGTTTCTGATGGGATGAGAAATACTATATTCTACCAAGAAAGCATCGAGAGTGTATAACTTGTCCAAAGAGGTGATTTTTGCATTACACACGGTGTAAAAAATTATGCCCGGGTTTAACTGCCGCTTCCTGCCAAGATTATTTCAGCCCAAACAGCAACAGAATAACTGCTGTATGTTAAGTATGTTGTACAGGTGGCCCAGTGATACGGGAGACCTGAGCAATAAAAGCCGACATCTGCGGCCGGAGGTGCAGAGCCGCGGGCTGGTCCCCGTGGTGGGCAGCCAGCTGCCCCTGCTCACGGCTCTGCCCTCGTGGAGAGATGTGAGAGGAGCTCTGGAGTGCACTCCCTGCCCTTTCTCTGCTGCTTTCCCAGCTAGTTTGGGGACTATGAGGGAAGACAATGTGAGGAGGATGCTGGGGTGATGCCCCTGGGTGATGGTGCTCTGAAATGTCTCGAGGTTTGCCAGTTGATATGCACAGTAAATAAATACCTGCCTGCAACTACACAGGAATTCATCTCAGCTTCTCAGGGATTGGCTTCATGTTGAGCTTTCTGAATATCTTTGCAAGCTGCTCCGCTTTGCTGTGACAGGCACTCTTTCCTGAGGCAACATAACACTGAGGAAGGTTTGGAGAAAGAAACCAAGGCCCCCTCAGTTGTTTCAGGAATCATCCCAAAGTGCCTCTCTTGTTGGGGAAGGCAGTAAATTTTAGATGGATTCCCAGATATCACTGGATTCAGTAGCTTGGCTGCAGTGCAGATGGGAGAGGTCTTCTTTGACCCTTGTAGGTAATGGCTCTCTTGTGGTAACTTGACAAATGCTGCAAGGTTATCTCATGTTTTGGGATCTACCAGGGCATAAGCTTTCAAAGGAGCTCTGCTAAGTTGGAATTAAATCCCTTTTTTCACTTTCACAACAGCAGATTTCATTTAGTTATGACAAAAAATTTCCTAATGGTACTATTTTCCAGTATCTCACCTTTTTTAATCACTAGCAGAAAAGCTGAAGACTTATTGTAGAACTAAAAAGAACTGTATGACTCCTGCATACAACAATGACAATTTTCACTTAAAAGGCTTCTTTCCCAAAATACATATACCACTAAACGTGGTATCTCCAGGGGGCAGGGAAATGGCCATCAGGCTAATTAGCTCAAGGCAAGCAAAACCGTAGGGGAAAAGGAAAAACAGCATTTATGTTGGCTTGAACATTGCTGCTTGCACTAAAACTGCTTGGATGTCTGTGAAAGGCATGCAGAGGTGCTCCTGGAGTGTGGGAGTGGGTCAGATTCTTGTCTGATGGCATCAGGGCATCCCAGATCTGATGCCAGCAGCAGTGGAGCTCCCTTCTCCAAAAACCTCAAGCGTTTGTCTTGTGTTGTTACAGCTGTCCAAACTTCTTCCTAACATAGCAAGGTGAAAGAATCTACTATTGGGTCAGAGCAGGAATATTGTAGGATTCGCCTCTGCCTCTCAGAAAGAAAATGAAGTGAGTCATGATGGAGATTTCACTGTTACCATCAATAAGAACAGTTACATCACCAAAAAATGCGCAGTACAGGGAGCTGAAGTCTTAGACAGTTTGTGATGTTTAAACATCTTAAGCACTGTTGAGCGTTTTCTCTACATTTCTTGATATGGCACTGTGGTTTTATTTAAGCAATCCCGAAAATCGTGGCCAGCTGCACCATCTGCCAGAGATGATGCAGGATGGGTGCCTCCAGCATGTCAGCGCTCAGATGTCATTTAAAAGGGAAATGCTTTCTGTACTGGGAACAGGGCAGAGACAAAGAGCCCAGGCAGGCAGCAGGCTGTGCTAAGTGGAAAGAAGAATTGATACCTTTTCTAAGGCCTGACCTGAACATCTGAGTTCCTTCCCTTGGGGCTTGGGGTTTCTCACCCCCAAATGTTCTTTTTTTTTTTTTTTTTTTTTTTTTAATGTGCGTATCTCTGGCTTTTTTATTTTTTTTCTTGGCACTCACAGATCCAGAAAGGTTCTGAGAGATAAAGACCCCTCTGATGTCGAACAGGTGGCTGGTCCAGGTCATTGAGCGCGATGGTGGCTGTGAAAGCAGAGCGTGTGGCGGTCCCACCTCGGCGCGATGCGCGGGGCCGCGGCGGGGATGTGGGGATGCGGTTGGCATTTAAAGGTCAGTCCCTGGCAGGTCCTCGGCTCGTTCCCAGCAGCAGGTGACCTCCGTGACTGCTCTCCCATCTCACACATCCGCCTCATCAAGGAGCCAGGCTGCACCTTTATAAAACGGTTTGCAGAAGAACGAGGCGTGATCACAACTAAGCTGAAGGGTGTCATATTCACTTTACCACCGACATGAGGACCAGTGGTTGAATATTCGATTACATGTCAGTCACAGCACATTAGGCAATCTTCCAGTCTGCCAGCTTTGCCCTTCCCAGCTCCCAGCTAAGTGTCATCAGGAAAGAAGTAGCACTGTGAAGGCAGGAGTTGGCTTGCTCTGGGAGCTTCAGACCCCATGAAAAATGTTCTGTTTTATCATTCCAGTGAGTCTATTGAGTCCCCCATACTCTGGAGGGAGGAAGGTTGTTTGTGTCTCCTGACTGTGGATTCAAATCACTCGTGGTGCAGTTGCTTCTCAGTTTTGTCTCTAGATCCAAAGGTATAAATGTGTGCAAAAGCAGAAAATGTTGTATTGAGAAATTAGGGAGCTGTCATTCCAACTACATTACCAAAAATATTCTGCTCTTTCAAATAAAGTGGCTATAAAAACTTGTTGCTCTGACCAAGCATTTTCTGGACTGTTTTGCTTGCAAATTACTCAGTGAAAATATGCTAGGAGTGGAAGTTAAGGACTGTGGACAATTTCCCACTTTGCTTAAGCCAGAAAAATCCCATCTCAGCTCCAAGAAGAAAAGCTACTTTCCAAAATCTCATGCAGAATGTCCCAGTTCAGCTGGAACAAGCGTCTCCATTTGCGCTCGGTGGTTTCTGGAATAATAAAAAGCCCTGTACACCCATGCTGGCAAGCACAAGCACCAAAGGATAATGTGGGTAGATCATTCCCTTTTGGAATTGGCATTAGTGCCTAATGATGTGTTTTGTTAAGCATCCTTCACCTGTTAGCACCAGCCACGTGAGAAGGTGGTGTTCCCACTTTGCATCTCCTGCTTCCGAGGTTGAGCTGCACCTCCTGTTTGGAGAGTTTCAAAGTGAATTTGAAATCAAAGGAGACAACACTGCCGTGACTGGGTGGGACATCCATAAGCAGAACTTTAGCTTTGTCTACTTTGATTTCAGATTCACTTTGAGTGTTTTTCTGACAGGAAGTGCAGTCATCACAAGACTCTTGGCAGCAGCATCGCCATTAACTTTCCAAGTGACCCTTACTATTTAGCTAGAGAGACAATGAGATTGTGGTGGGTGTCAATGGGAATAACCTTTATGATACTTGCAAAGCTTCAATTCTGTCCTCGGGCTCCACAACTCCAAGAAATACTTAGAGGGAGAGACTGCCTGAGGAGTGAGGAGTGCAGTGTGATGGATGAAACAATAAAAATGACACCGCTGGTAAAACTGGAAGTTTATGTGTTGTGCCTATGATTGATGTCAGGGTGGTGGCATCGGGACCCTGTGTCATATTACAGATGCAGCATGAGACCCTCCATGTGGCAGGATGGCTGCACCCATGGCTGGTAAGTCTAGGGAGGTGAATTTGGCCTGTCTGGTGAAAGAACACCTCTGTGAGGAATTGTCTGCAAGGACTGAGGGCAGTTCTCAACAAAAGAGTGGGGTGGGAAGTGCAGGTCTCCATTTTGGGTTGCTCTTGGAGAAAATGGCTGTTTTCCCCCTATATCACACAGCTCCTCCTTGCCCGTGTTTGAAAAGGGCATCCTCAGTGCTGACAGCAGAGCTGTTACAGACAGAAGGACTGGGCTGGGAGCAGCCAGGGAAGTGCACCTTACTTTTAAAAAAGAAAGATGTGTCTTGACAGCTTGCCAAATGCCACATCTGCCTCTCTTTGCACCTCTGTGGGTGAAGCTGAACAGCAAGGTGGTGAAGATGAGCCAACTTATCCATTAACTGTGTGAGATCCACTCTCCCCTTTTCTGTACAGCAGCTGTAGGTGATTCCTGACTGGAAGGACCTCCTGGAAACCCCATCTGCAACACCTGGGGGGAGGCACAGCTGTGAGCTCCCTGTGGTGGGGTGAGGAGGCACCACGCCACTAACACCTCAGATGGGCTGGGAGGAGGGTGGGGAGCATGGCCACTGGTAAATGCCTTCATTTTCTTCCCCCCCTTTGTCAGTTGTCTTTCCTACTGGAATTTTTTTCATCTTTCATGATGTCTCTCCGTTGGGGAATGCTGATGAGACCGTGCAAGCCGTGTTGGCCTCTGAATTGGCTATTTCTCAAGAGCTGAATCTGTTCTTCAGTTAACCAGGCAAGTCTAACTTGGTTTATCTGATTAGGTGGAAGGATTTTGGTGTTGTATCTGTAGTGTTGTATCTTTATTTCCTGCTCACAGTGATATTAAACCATAACCTGCTGGTCTGCAGGTATCTTGCTGGGAATGTTTTGCCTGTGACACTGAGTCTGTATTTTGCATGCAGCACATTGGCATTGTGTAAATGTTATGAGCAAGTTCTTTTATCTTTGAAACCACAGAAGCAAGACCAGTTATAATTATAGTCTGAAGATGCTGTAGTGTTTCAAATGTGCCTGCAGTAGTAGTGCTCTGATGAAAACACAGTGTGCCCCTGCAGCTTTTGCTGTGTTCAATGACATCATAATTATTGCATTCAAGTTGCATTCAAGTTTAAACTTCTGTCCTTAAACACAAACAGCTTGTGTGAAACCTCTTAGGTTTTCCTTCTCATTTCTTGAGATAGTCTCTGGACTAAAATTAGTTGAAGCAGTGAATAAGGTTGGGTGGTGCATTTCACAGGCTTTGTGTTGGGTTTTTCTGTGGATAAGTTGTAGGTAGTTTGTGTTCTAGGATTTGAAAAATGAATGAATGTTATTTAAAACCTCCAAAAGGGCATCTGCTGCTTGTTGGGCTGTGATCTACTACTCCTGGGATATTTGACAGTCCTGTTATTTCAGATAATGGAATTAGTGAAAAAAAAAATTATCAACAAAGGCATGACATTGTGAGTGTGCAAAACAAAGCTTTTATTTCTGGAATGAATGCACTTTTAAGGGTGGAATACCTCAGGCATGTATCCTCAAGTGTGGCCTTAAATGTTAATCTACCTGAGCCTTCTCCCAAGTGGAGTTGTATAACCACATCCCAGTGGCACAAGTGTGAAAAGCTGTCCAGGCACCCATGTGCCTCCATCTTCTTTAAAGCTGATTTCATGCCTACTCATGCTTGTTCATAAAGTCCCAAGAAAGATTTTATCTTGTTTCAGTTTTTCATTTAAAATGTCCTAAAACACAAGCTCTGCTTGGATCGCACTCACTAGATGCCCGGAGATTTCAATTTCTAAAGACTTTTTGAGCCCAAGACCTGAATTCCTTGTTGCTCCCTGGGGATACAACAGTGTGTCCATATCCCTCTCTCCCACTGGTGAGCAGTGGCATTGCTGCTGGTTCTGTAGCACTGAAGCAGCCCAAGCATATCTTTGAGCCCATAGCCAGAGGTGTTATGAGCACTAGGAACCACAGTAACATCTAAAAACAACCACAGTGCAAAACTGGTTGAAGAATAAGGCAAGAATTTTACAACAAATATCTAATTACTGTATTAAAAATATTTCTTTCATGTAAGACTTAGCTTAACTAACTCTGTAAATTAAATGTGGCATCTTTCTAATGCTTCTCTGAGTCTCTGTGATTGTTTTCATTATTGTTACGATTGTAACTGTTACTAGAATGAAATTATTTACACATAGAGCTAAATGATTATTTTCATTGCTATTCAGCTCGTGGCTGCATTAGACCGATACACTGGAGCCACAAAACACCCTCAAAGCTGCAGGTCTCCCCATCTTTGGGAGTGGCTGTGACCTTGTGTTCCCATTGTTCAGTGCACTCAGGGTGTATCAGGACATGTCAAGTGGAAAATGGCAGCAGATAAAGGGTGCTCTGCCATCACAGCAGAGTGGAGCTGCTTTGGGCTTTTTTGCTACATGGTGGGCACTCAGCCACTGTCTGCCCACTCTGGGTGCCTTCTGCATGATTGTTGTCACTTCAGCAGCCCCTTTTCCATGTGGGAACACCTGCTTATCCCAAAACAGAATCCCTTAGTGCGTGACTCCATCCATGGCTATTGGTGCTTTAGAAGCTTCCATCCAGTTTTCGGGCCTTTTTCCTATTTGTCTTCCCTTTTATTTGCCTTCAGTAAACCTGGATAGCAGGGAAACATCCCCTGGACACTGGGGTGTAAGCACTGGGTGGTGGAGCACTGACCAGTAGGGCCATAAAAGCTGATGAGGTGTGTAAGCAGCAGAGCACATAATGACCACGAGTCTGTGGCACTTCATCTTTAACACATGGACAGGCACGGTCCGGTGGATAAAGTGCTCGTGTGAGAGCCAGGAGAACTAACTTTGGATTTGGGATTGGCCCCTGCCTTGCCTGTGACCTTTTGAGGGTTGCTGCCCTACCATGGCTTTGCTATTTTGCTGTCTGGGAAGAAGGGGGAATACAAGTGTCAGGTGTGGGGGGTTGCCACACCACATCCTGATTTATGAGAGGTCACAACCATTGTCTCTGGGATCCTTATGGGAGATTCTGGAGAAGTGCAGGGAGTTGGGCAGGTGCTTGGTTGGGGCAAATCAGCATAGCTCAATTAAAATCAATAGATTTATTCCATCTGGAGTGATAAAGGCTTTCCCAACAGTTAAACCACTGGTCCTTAGTATGGAAGAGGAGTTAGGCATGCTGATCCTTCTCTCCCAGGAAAGGTTGTGCCCAAGAACCTGAATTTATGAACAAAAGGCTGGGGGATTTGTTACTGACAAGAAGGATGTGTGGAGGTGAATCATAGGACAATTTTATTTTGGAAATATGGGAAATTAACTAGAAACTCTCAAGTTATCTTTGACTCCTTGGCAAGGGCAAATTAAAATTGACAACCTTCTGTCTAGCAATATAAAAGCATTAACATCTGCAGAGCTTCTGTTGGTAAATTCATGGAACAGATTGAGTAAAACTGATGTAAAAATGGAGCAGGCTTTGGATATGAGCAAGTTTCAAAGTAGATACTCTTTCTGGAACTGGTCTGCAGCTTGTGCTGGTTTAGATAAACTTGCCTAGTTGACCTACTTCAAATCCTAACCTGGATGCTCCTAAAACAATTTTTTTAAAAATTATCCCCCATTTCCAGAAGTAAAACAAACTGACATAAACCCAATTTTAAAGTATTCACAAAAAATTATTAAGTGTTTTAAAAGCATTTCAGTTACTAGAAAAATCACAGCTTAATGGAGGGAACTTTTGCTTAGACTGGGCCTTCATTTCCAAAATCTGTACAGTAATATGACACAATAGACTGAGGTGCTGATTATGCCACAGATAATGTAGTTGTTAATGATCAAGTTAATGTTAAAAGCTATTACTGCTCATTGACATAATTCTCAGAACATTATACTGGAGAAGTGCACCTTTTGTGTAGCAACAAAATGACAAAATTGAAATGTTGAAAGTTGAGTGCCTGAATAATAGCCTGTGAAATCATTTAGACAAGATCATTGTTGTTGCTATTGTAAAAGAACCAGAGAATGACAGAACGAGACAAAAAAAAGGAGGGGGGAGGAAAGGCAAAAAAAAATAGGCAGGCACCAGAGTGTCTCTTTCCTGAAGGGAGATGTAAGGTAGAGAGGGGATTCCTGCTCCTCTCTTCTCTGTCTGCCTGTGCAATTTGGAGGGTCTTCATCCAACAACAGAGCACCCTCCTCTGGCAGCTCGCCAAAAATGAACGCCAGGCTGGAAGCGTCGGGATGGGGACAGGACCCCTCGTGTAGCATCATCCCAACGCTGGGCTGGGAGGGAGGCTTTACCCGGCACGGGGGAACAACCCTTTTGGGACTGCTAGCCAGGGAAATCTAGGACACTGGCCCCAGAGTTAAGTTAAAAAAAAAATAAAAAGAAAAAAAAATCAATCTTGGAAGTTTTTGCTGTTTCGCCCTGAGAGGGGTGATTGGTGTGGTGAAAGTCGTGGGCTGGGACTCTTTACCTTAAACCTGGAAGATTTGCAGGTCACTTTCCTGAAGTCTCTGAGCCCTGTGCCACCCACGGGCATCTCTGAGTCTCTGGGCTTTAATAAAGCCGAGAAGGAGCGCAGAATTGTGGTAATGGGCTCCGCAACAGACAGACTATTAAACGCCTGCAGTGGAGGGACACTTTACTGAGCAATATACTGTACAACAAGCCTGTGTTAAAACATTGACCCACAACATTTGGTCCATAAAAATAGTTACATTCACAGGGACTCCTGGCAGTGATAGTTTTAATGCAGGGTCTGTGTCATGGTATAAAATAAATGACATCCGACATTACAGTAAATGCTTAAAAAGCTCCATTGAAAACCTTTCTGTGCAAAGCAATGAGCACGTAGTGCAAGTACCTGCAAGCCATGGTAGTTTCATTCCTAAACCACCCTCAACGATCTGCTTTTGTGCAGAAACACCCTTCAGCCCAGAAGCCAGGCCCTCCCAGCCCTCCTTGCTAGCCTTGTAAAGTCAGGAAAATCACTGTGAAAAAGGTATTGAGGGGCACTTCACTGGATTATGTTTTCATCCTGTATTTTCCACGAACAGTTTTCTGCTCTTCTAGAGTTACCTGTATCAATTGGACTTGGTTTGTTTAGCATCTCCCAGCACAAAAATATCACAGAAATATCATGCAACCTTTGATGAAGCTGCTTCTTTTTATTACTTTCTAGTAAGTGCTAATAAATTTGGAGGCAAGGGGTTTCAGTGTCATTTAACACAGTTTACCTCCTTTTCTCCAGTATGAGCCAGTTCCAGCCATTTTTTGTTTTCAGATTGAAATCTAAGAACGCCCATCTCAAACCAAGACACTTTTCCCTCCAGGCTGCTAGCCCACCCTCCAGCCTTCACTGTTTTCCTCTTTAAAGCATTAACTTTCCTGGAGGGCTTTGATTATTGTCCTCCTGCGGTTCCTGTAAGCTCCCACAAAGCCATCCAGTACATTCTCTGCCTCCAGTGACTGTCTTTCTCAGGATATCTTACTACAGGGTCTGCTACTCTTGGCACCCTCTTCCTGTGACCCCAGCCACTATTGAATTAAATCTCCTCCATGGTTTGGCTATGAATTGCAGCCTAAAGTCCATAACTAAACTGTGCATGGTGTTGGAATTCAGCAGGAGCTGGGGCCAGCAATTAGGGATGGTAGACCCTGCCACTTTATCTGTCATGACAGGAGGGAAATTTTAGGGAAGGAAAATTACTGGCAGGTCACAGTTTGGAAGGAAGGTAGCGCTAGGATAGGGCTTCTGTTTCTGCTGTACTCACTGCTGTAGTGTGAAGGGTTGTGCAGTTCCTTAGGAAAAGTTAGAGCTTCACAGAAGGGATTAAACCTTCTTCTACTGCCTTTTGCTGTGCATATATGGATTTTTTTTTTTTTTTAAAAAAAAATTAATATATGGTCTTGCAGCTTCAAAAAGCAATTTCATTTTCTTCTGTTTTCAGGAAAGATAAATCTGAACAAGGAAATCTTTCTTAAAATCAGGAAAACTTGTAACAGAGGCAGATCTCCACAGCTGGAGGTTTTCCACACAGGTGTCTTCACCTCTCAGGAGCAGACTCTGTGCAGTTGACCTGCCTGGGTGCAGCTGCTTGCAGGGGCTGTGCAGAGCAGATGGTGCCCATGGGGCTGGACCTGGGACCCAAGTGCAGGGCTGGGTGCAGAGCACAGGACAGGTTATCAGTGAAGTGTTTGTGATATCCTGGTGGAGAAGGACTGCCAGGAGCTTTGCTGTATTTATATCCCACAATATTGTTATTGTGGTAGCCTTTCAATGGAAGGAAGGAGAAATTTTGACACATGCACCATGTGCGGGAATAAGAAGTTCAATCTGCCCTGGGGACTGAAACCTGCACTATATCTGGCTAATTTTGCCAGCTCTAGTTCATAAACCAGCTTGGATGCAGGAACATGTACCTTCCTCTGCACCCTTGAACGATCAGTACTCAGTAAAAATTAAATTATTGCTCCTGCCAGTTTTCCCCTTCT
>NC_142207.1:3695000-3727500 GCF_049639895.1 Pseudopodoces humilis
TGCCTGCTCTGCATCCCCATAGTCCTGTGTGATGGCTGATCTGATCTGGTGGCTCACAACTGCCAGGAAAAGTTGGTCCTGCTGCCCTGCCTGCTTTGGCTGTGCATTCCCATGCTCTCTCCTGCATGAGGTCTGGTCTGTGTCCAACCCCTTGGTGGTCTGGTTCAGCGTGAACAGCTCTGAGAAAAGCAACCCTGCAAGGAGGGTTGGAAACACGCAGCTGGGACTCGGAACTGAGTTAGAACTCTAGCAGGAGTGGTCCATGAGGGCTCAGCTCTCTTGGGAAGCCTCACACTGTTGATATCCCTGTGGTCTGAGCTCCCTCTTCTAGAATATTCCATAGGAATACTCAAGGCATCCTTCTGGAGGCATGAATTAACAGAGAGCTCTGAGCCTCCTTCTCCAAACACCTGGAATATCCTATTTTTCTTTCCCTTAGCAGCTTTCTTTTACCTCAGAAGGAGTAAGAATGAGTTCACCTGGCTTCAGAAGACCACATCAGAACTCATTTGGCCTTTCTTTAAACCAACAGGGAGAAATAGATCCTTCAAAATGCATTTCATCTGGCCTGGTTTTATATCTAGTTTAGGATGAGGTTAATCCCACATTAATGGCATCTCCATTTCTAGCCTGACTGTGAGAAGAGCCCAGCTCAGATGTCTGCAAGATAGACATCTGCATTTGGTCACATAAATCCCACCCGTAGAGCCGCTCCACTAATGTGATGAACCCAGATGAATGGCTTCAATTAATAACAATAATAATGTAGACTCTACAGTCTAAATATAGAAAATAATTTCGGTTCAGTTTTTTTTTCAGATGTAAGCCAGATCTTTCCTTGGTGTTGGGCAGATTATTTTTGACTCAAGTGAGGCTCACGGTGAGTAGCTGGTTGCAATGGTCAGGAGCAGTGGTGGTACCTGCTTTAGGCAAACAAAACAAATGTGCTCTTCTTGCTGATAGGAACAGGAAAATCTTCCAAGGTGAATGTTTGGTTTTGTTCTTTTGAAGGAGATTGGAAAGTAGAACCTCTGCTGAAGATATCCTTTGTAAAAACACAATGGTTGCAACTTTCTGTAACTGCTCGCGACCCCCAAACTTACTCTTTATTAGTGTCTCTCATTCAGCTTGAGCTGAGGCAAACAAATGAAACTAATTACTCTTGAAGTTGGGTATTGCCTTCTCGAGCTTTATGAGCCTATTTTTCTGAAATTAGAAATTGCCTAACTATGTGGAATGGTTCCAGCAAAACTGTTTCCTACAGCCACAATTTTTGCAGTCACACAAGTGTTTTGTGGGCTACCTTTGGGTAGGCAGCAGTGACATCCAGTGGCCAGCAACCTGATCACAGGTCTTCTCCCAGAACCTGTCTCACCTGGGACATCTCTCCCTTGGATAATGTTGTGAGAGCCCATTGAGCTTTAATACACTTATTCTACTCAGTGGGTTTGTTTTTTCTGGGGGGGATTTGTTGGTTTGATTTGGCATTTTTTTTTTTTTGCCCGAGAGGATCTAAAATCCTCAGGTAGATCTTCTCCAAAACACCAACAAGGACTATGGAAATCTACTGATTAACCACCAAAAAAAAAGTTTCAGACTGTTTGCTTCAACAACAATAAAAGTATTTTAATATGGTTGTCCACAGATATGGATGTCTAAATATGTATTGAAGGACTGGGTGTGGCTATTGATGTTGGAAAAGTTTGCCCTTCTTTGCATTCTCTACAGACAGAATACAAAAAGCTTATGGAAAATGGGACATAGCAATAGAAACCTTGCATATATTGTTTTAGTATTAACGTATTTATTTTCACGGTGGTGAGTCTGATCCCAAGTGAGTCACTTCATTGCAGACTAAGAATGAAGACTGGTTTTTCCTTTTCATTCCCAGGAATGAGCGTGTTCAGGATTAGATCCACCGTTACTCACCTCTGATTGCAGGAAAATCAGTAGAACTAGTGGTGCATGTTCAGATGACTTGTGCCACTGCCATGTTCCCATGGTCTCTGAGCCTTTCTAAGCCAGGGACCCATGGTCCACCTTAACTTTAAATAGTTACTCCTTTCAGTTATGTCAGCTACTTAAATTTATTTGCAGACAGTCAATTCATATTGATCATAACTCGACCTTACAGTGACCTTGAGCAAAGGTACTCTGTGACTGCTATAGATATTGTGATCAATACTGGAGAGCAATTGACTACACCTAGTTACTGATAAATGAAGTTTAAAAAAAAAAATAAAAGAAGTACACTATTTTCAGAAACAAAGATAACTGCTCATTTAGTCTGCTGTTTGTGAAGGTTTAATATTGATACATGAAGTTATAATGACATCCTTGGGCATTCTCAAATGGTGGAAAACAATAGGGTGCAGAGTCAGTGTGGCACATTAAGGAGAAAGAATCATTAGTTCCCAACTTCAAATAAGAAATTTCATGATATTTATGACGACAACACTGAGAACAAACACACTTAGCAGCGCTCATTGGAGAAGGCATGTATCAAACTGTGCCTCTTTTCTTTATGTGTGAGCCAGGTCTAGTGAAATAAAGCACTGCATTACCATGCACAGAACAAAGCCTTTAGTACCACTTATTCTACTTTAGCACCACTCTCCTTTGCACATTTGTGCCTGAATTAAATTGAGCATCCCCAGGTATAACCAACTGTAATCACGAGGAAGAGATCACTGTGGTCTCAGCACATCTGCTGCACATTGATACCCCTCCCCACACTGCCTGAAGTTGAAAGGGAAGATGCAAGGGATGTTTTCCCCTGATATTCCTCTCACTTAGTTCAGAGTCCCACTGAGCAATGGGAACTAAGTACCAGCAGCTGAGACAGAAGCAAATGACAGTCCATTGGCAAAATGGTAGCAGGCTGCAAGGGAGGGTGGCTTCACCCCCAAATTTACTGGTTTCTGTGCAGGAGAAGCCTCTCCAGCGTGTCTGGGTGTGAGCTGTGATGCCCATAGGATCCTCTGGGGACATGGGAGCAGCAAAGCTCACAAAGGTACAAGTGAAGCTCACTCCTACCAGTGGCCCTGAGCTCACTTTCTGTCAACCCTGCTTGCAACAAAATCTGGGTCTGGCATTTTACATGTTTTGGGGTTTTTTAGGAGTAGATTTCTACATGTGTGACATTCTTTACAAAAGAAATTAATTAAATGGTGGGACGGTTCTAGCTACACAAATCAGAAACAGGAGGGGAAACGTTTTGCAGGCACAGACCTCCCATAGATCTCCCTGTGCTCTTCCGTGTTTCCCCCAGGCGCTTCAGTTTCTGTGCCCGTTCCTAAAGTTAATCTCCTGATCACATTTCCTCACTCCCATACATAAGTGTGCTTTTTCTTCCCCCCACACTTCCCTGTTTTTTCTAGAGACAGTGTCTTTCTGCAGGCTCCCTCTACGTCTGACTCTTCAGTCAAGCTGTTTATTAATAAACTGGTGTTTTCAGTGAGCTTGCACATCAATACAGTACACAGTGGTTCAGTTAGCCAGCATTCTGGGAAATCCTTTGCTCTATTGAAGAACTGTAAATCTCCATTATTGCTTTCCATAGCACAAATAAAGAATTGCCTCTTACCTTCGCAGCATTCTCTTTGTTAATTTTTAAGGGTGAATGCATGCATAGTCCCTAGCAAAGTGCATCTGCTTGCACCTAACTTGGATACAAAGCATTTATTGGGTTTTGGGTTGGTTATTTTTTGGTATAGCTTCAGCTGCTACCTGGAAAATCAGCCACAGCAAAGGGAAGCCAGGGTGAGCGCAGCAGGAAGCAATATTGAAACATTCAGATGAAAATAATCATCAAGACTTTAGGATTTTTTCCAAAATGAACCCAAACTGGAGGCTTTGCCGATTAGCCCATGACTGATTGAAGAGGTATGTCACCTGCTACTACATGGCAGCACATCCCATCACATTACAATTGCCTGCCTGGAGTCATTATGGTGTATTACATCCTTTTGTTATCAAACTGTGTCATGTTGCATCACAGTCAGGAGCAGCCCGATGGAGACGTGGCTGACACGTTGCCTGTAACAGATGCAATGAGACATAGCATCCAAAACACATACCTGCCTTTAGTCAAGGCTCAATTTGCTCAGAGCATATTTTGACATATCTAGAGAGGGTTTGAAGTTGCAGGTAATCCCCTTCTGTGTTTTCCAGCTCTCATTCAAGGCACAAGTCTTTCTGTTGGACCAGGCAGAAATGCAAGCTCTGAATTTCTTGGCTTGTTGCAGCATCATAAAATAGATATGAATACTTGCTTAGTCTAGTTAATGCAACAAATGCATGAAATCTGGGAACATTAGGCACTCTGGGAAGGTTCTTTTTAAAGCATAATCCCAAAAGCTTAATGAAATAAGAAAACCCTTCTACTTCCTATTTAAAAAAGTGTAAAAATGGAGAAACTCTGGTAAAAGTACCAAGACTGGGCTTCCAAACTATGAGGTGTATTAAGATAGTGAAATAACAAAGGAAAAAAAAAAAAAAATAAAAATTATTAATCTTGAATTAAAACAAGTTTTTAATATGAATTCATATGACATTCATAGCATGCCAAATGAATTCTTTATGACCAGAGCCGATGCAATCAACACTAAATGAATTCATAATAAGATACTTAAAATAAAGTGTTACCACAAAAAAAACCCCAATAAAAGGCCATCATCAAAACTGCAGCCTAAATAAAGCCCAGCAAGATGGTGCCAGCTATGACAGTCAATTCTTTATTTATTCTTTTATTTCCTCTTTCTCTCCCTCTTGTTGTATATTCATACAAATATTTTTGAAGGGTGGGATGGTGGTGTGAGAGGTGTGTGGTGTGGGGCAATGGCAGAGTCAGGGTCAGCCCAAAGGAGAGGCTGATGGATGGGGATGAAAAAACACCAAGGTGAATGGCAGAAAGTGGGAAGGGAAGAAGAACAAAACCATGAGAGGCAGGTGGACAAGGCATAAAGGAGGAGTAGAGGGTCCCTCTAGTAGAGGCTGATGGGTGATGGGAAAATTAATGCTTTGTAGGACATACTACTTTCAGAACATTTTTGTTGTTGGTGTTTTTTTTTATTGTTTTCTTTCTTTTTTTTTTTTTTTTCTTCCAATGAATGAATACCTTAATTGTCTAATTTCTTATAAATCTTCTGGACCTCAAAAGTTGGAAGCTAAAAGTTCAAGTTAATCTAGTGGAGGTAAAAACCTAGGAGCACAGGTTCCTCTGTACTTGGGCAGTCTGTAAATATCTGTTTTGCTCTGGGTAGATTTATCAGGTCAGGAAAAAATACTTTTCAAAGAAGAGTGTGTGCAAGGAAATCCTCTGCAGTAGGTACATTACCTACCTGGAGCTGTCATGCAACCTCTGAAGGAAAAGGAATTACCTGTGCTGTACTGGTATAGCTGACAGCTAAATCTGCCCTAATCTGCCTTAATTATACTCTTCAGAACAGGGTCTTTCTGGTGATTTGAGGGCGGTAGGTTCAGCAGGGAATAAAAATCAACTGCTTTCCCTTCTAGTTAGAATAGGGGGGAATTAGCTGGATGACATTAGGAGAGTATCTAAATATCTTTCCTGCCAATATTTGATTAGGGACTTTAATTTCATTAGACAAACTGATTTTTTCATTAGCCAAACTGATTTTTTCATGCATTGCTCTCTCCTTTTAATGTGTAAATTACATGGGATTTGACTCTCATTACTCCATTGATATGGGTGATGCCTTCAAACGGACACTGGCACCGTGCTCACGGACGGGTCTCCTGCAAAGAGCTGCTCTGTGCTTTGCTTTGGGAAGAGATTCTGCAAATACCCAGTTCAGCATCCCCTTGCACACTCTTTGTCGGAAGAGAAAATCCCAGCATCTGACCTGGGTCTCCTGGTTGTGATATGGAGTAGGGTTTCATCACACAAAGCATAGTTCAGGTAAAATTGTGGGATGGAGATGATGGAAAAGAGTTCAACCTGTCTGTGCCCATTTAGAACTGGAGCAGTTTAACTGGAATGATTTCAGACCAGCCTTTGCTTCTCCAAGTTTGCCATAGTTTTTTATCTTTTGATAATATAAATTTTGACCATTTACTCAAGTGTCTCATGTCTTATCAATTTTTTATGAATATTGTCACCATTTTAAACTACTTTTAGTGAATAAATGAAGTACCTAAGCAATAACACAGAAACATATTTCAAAATGAATTTTTCTGGGTTTATTTGGGGTAAAATGAAGTTGAAAAAGAGAAGCCAGATGAAGTTTCCAGGTACTTCTGTAATTATGAATGAGCAATTTCAGCTACAGTCCTAAAGTCTGGATCATAGTGCGTTGTGTTCTTTGCTGCCTGGTGCTCTATATGCCCAATAAAACTCTGGGAGATGTGACTCTGCTGGTATTAAGCATTGGAGAGAGAAAATTAAAAAGGAAATATTTTGGTTCCAAAGGCACAACAGTTGAGGCTGAGATCCCATTAAACCTCATACATGAAACTGAACCGATCCTTGTTTTACTGGCTCCTCAGAAAATACAGGTGCTGAAGGAAGAGAGCCCAGTTGTTATTGCTGGATAAAACTCTCTGCTTGGAGTGGAAAAAGTAGGATTTAAAGCAATGTTTTCTGTTGTTGCATAGCTTTTTAAAAGGAAAACATGAGCTTTTATTACTGAGGCAGTTATGGGAACACCCATCATTTTTATAGGCTTGTGCTTTGGTAAATAAACATGTTGACAGAATTTCTATAATAGTTTTGAAAATATTTTTAATAAAGAGAGCTTATTTTGTGTGATGTTGAGTAGATCTGTTCAGAACAGAAGTAGAAGGAACTTTGATATTTCATATATTTTATTTTTTTCTTTAAATTTCAAGCCAGTTCTGTGTTGGGAAAGACTGAACCAAGCATCTCAGCAGAAGTCTGGGTGATGCTGTTCATTGGAAAAGCCAAAGACAAGGTCTCTTGTTTATTGGAGTGATTAATGATTTATCATTAATAGGGTTGCAATATTGTATGGCTTAGCCAGATTGTAACATTCTGTTTGTCAGAGTTGTTAAAGGTTGGATTCTGGACTCAGGTCTTTGATGCCCAGGAAAAAAAAAAAACTAATCCATGTATGGAAATACTTCATCTTAAAGTTTCCAAATGTTTGTGATTTCTCAGGGAATAAAAGTTAATTTTGGATTATAAGAAATGAGCAGAATTTCTCAAACAAAAGCTGTTTTTCTGCAGACTGTCCTTTGCATTTTTGCAGATTCTCTACGTCAGTCAAAATATTTTCCTCTATGTTATATAGTAGGTATGGGTTTATTTATACTAAATATAACATCATTATATAATAAGTTTTCTTGGAGTGCTTGGTACTGTACAAACCACAAAAATTTTTGCTCCAGTGACCTTGTAATATAAAACTGAGGGAGCAATCACATTGCATTATGTGCCAGTGTGGTGAAATTAGTTTTGCACTGCCTAGGCAAAAGGATCTCCCTTGTCATCCAAATTACAGGACTGGGGCCCATATGTATGCACTCTGTCTGTTTGTTTATGCCATATGAATGGTAATACCAGGAAATATTTTTAAGGGTTGATGTCCCTTTTCCCTCTGCATTTGTGGGTTTTGTTGTTTTTTTTTTTTTTAATATTTCTCTCCTGAGTAAAATGTGTCCATTCAACAGAGTTGAAATGAGTTATGTTAATCTTCCAACATAAATATGAAACACTTTCAGTTGTTTTGCTGTCATTAGTTGTCCAGCTAAAATGCAGAGACCAATTTACAGGCAAGTCTCATAACAGAGAAAGTGTTGAGGTGAGGTGCAAGGAAGAAACACAAATGTTTGGCCAAGGATTAAGAGTGAGCTTTAAACTTGCAGAATTTCTTCTTCATTGTCTTTTCCTTAAATGCAGATATTTCTATCTTGTATAATTCAAAGCTCATGCAGCCAAAAGAGGGAGATTTTCTAGCAGTGGGGGGTGAGCTTTTTAAAAATAATCATGATCCTCTTCTTTGAAAGGAGTAAACAGGAATCAGTTTTCTTAACTAGAAAAGTCGGCTGAGTTGCCGGGTTCATCTAGAGCAGGTTGAACTCTTAGAGAGCTAACCCAAGAAATGAGAGAGACACAAAATTAGTGTGACTTCTTTCAGCTGTAGCCTGGGAAGAATATGTGGAACAATCACAGAGGATTTATTTCATAAGCTCTGCCTTCAACAAACCAACAGAAGAACCTCAAAAGATGCATGCTTAGGTATTTTCTAAGCAAAGAGTTTTCAGTAGCTCATGGAATCATAGGATGGCTGGGGTTTGAAGGGACCTTAAAAAGCACCTCATTCCAACCTCATTTCCATGGGCAGGGACACCTTCCACTATCCCAGGTTGCTCCAAGCCCCATCCAACCTGATCTTGGACACTTCCAGGGATGGATGCCACAGCTTCTCTGGACAACCTGTGCCAGGGCCTCACCACCCTCACAGAGAAGAATTTAATCCGTATATAAAACCTAACCCTCCCCTCTTTCAGTCTGAACCCATTATTCCTTGTCCTTGCCCTGCCTGTGTACTCATTTACCAAAATACCCATTAAATGGGGCAGGGAGCTGTTGCAAAGACCTGTTGACCAGGAGGGCCACAAAGGCACGTTGAGTAACCCATATTACCCCCTCCAAATGCCACTTCCCAGCTGGCCTGCTGGCTGAGAGATGGATTTCGTGCATGATGGAAGGCCCTCTGCCACTGGGGAAGCTGCTGGGTTTCCCTGAGCCTGGAGGATTCAGCCCTGCAGGGCTTTTCCTCGTGTTTGAGGCATATGATATCGATATTGATGTTTTTGGTGAGGCGAGGGCTCTCTAAGGCACGTATCCCACCAGGCTCCATGGAGTCTGCACTCCACGGAGATGTATAGGCAGAGATGGAGGGCAGCCAAGAACGGCTGCTGCTCAGGAGGGTGAGTGCTGTGCTATGGAATGGCTTAGATTGGTTTCAGGGCCTTCCTTTAGCTAATATTTGTTACTTTTCCATGGAAAATAGGAGTAGGCTTGCGTTTCAGGCTTCTCTTAACCTCAGATCATCTGGGTTTCATAGGTACCGGTCATACCGTAAGCTTAAATGTTCTTTTTCTCACATGTTCCTTTTCAAGCAGAGTCAAGGCAGATTTTTATTTTTAAACATTTGGAGTTTGTTTTCATAAAGTTTCTCCAATCAAGACAGTATCCAAGCCATCTTGGTTTGTCGTCGTACATCCAGTATTACTACATTAGCTCTTAATAAAGAACTCATGCAAAAACCAGATTCCCTTCACACTAACTACAGAAACATGTTAAGGGAATGTGACCATAGAGCTGTGTGGAAAATGATATTACTTGCAGAAGATTTGTTGTCACATAACAGCCTGCTCATCTGCTGATTACTATCTTACATTTATTGTGCATCTTCCTTTGTGCAATCATACTTTCAAAAGTGTTTAAAATCTCTGCAGTAAAACAAAATAATAATAATTAAATAAAAAAAATAAAAAATCCCGACATGCCTCTGCTAGCATCAAGCTAAATCCAAACTAAAAGCAAATTTATACATATGCTGTATATTAAGCTTAACCAGGGTAACGCCCCTTTCCTTTGGTTTTTGGAAAAGAGTCCCACATTGTCACATGTAAAGGGACATTTCAGCACTGATTTTCATTTTCATGAGATTAAAAGTGAAACATGTAACCACAAAGCTGGTTTATGTCATCCCCTGTTGGAGCCAGCAGTAATGCCAAAAATTAGATATTTGATAGGTTTGTGAGAGAAACAGATGCAGGAGGGATGCCATTCCCACAATTTTAAACTCCTTCTTATCTTTAAGCTAGAAAGAACATTCCAGATGAAGAAAATCTATCTTATTGGCTTTAGAAAATAGAGCAAGAAAGTTGCCAACCAAAAAATAAAAATTGAAAAAAAAGAGGAAAAAGAAAAGGAATAAAAAAGGGAATGAGAAGTTAATTTAAAACCAATGTCAGTCTTGGGGAATTGTAAACCATAATTGAGAGAGAGAGAGACTGTGTGTATTAATATATGTATGCACATCTACAAAATAAATAGGCTGAGATGGGGCATTTCCCTTCCTTTTTGATCTGTTTAATGCAGCCTGCAGTCTTGCACTGGCTTTTTTTAACACTTTTGGGTGCAGAAAGATGGGGGACAGTAAAAACCAAGGGAAGACTCTCCCCCAAACATATACCAAATAAACTCAGTGAAAGCATCCAAAAAGTATTCTTTCGGCTTTTTGTTTTGGAAGCAGTTTGTATGTCCCTGTTCTTTTAATTTCATTCTGCCAGCTGTCTGCTAAACAAATCTAGCCAGGTGGGGCTTACAACCCATGACTAAAAAACCTACTAGTGCAGCTGTCCAGCTTGCCTGGAGGAAGAAATCTAACAAATGGCAGGAATGAAAAGATTGGTTTTGTTTTCAAGAAAGTAGCTATGGTACCTTCCTTGCTTCGTTGTTGGTTTGTTGTTTTTTTTGTTCTGCTTGCTTCAGTTAACTCATGGCCTCCTAAGGTTTTACGGAGTAATGGAAAATCCACTTCCGTGGTTCATCGTTTAACGTGGTGTTGCTTGGATTTCTTTCTTTCCCGTTTGTTTTGTTTTCCTGTAATGAATTTTTTTTCTGTGTCAGAAACATAGGGCAGCTGCTTTGAGTGTAGCTAAATGTAAAATAATAAAATAATCTGACACTTTCCCTACAAAAGCACTGGTAAGCCATATAGTAGCTTAGCTGGATTTTTAAATATTCAGGAGTTGAATATATAACTAGTGAAGGGTGGTGGTTGGTATTGTTTATCCACAAGCTGGGGACAGAACAGGCTTCTTTGCACTGCTTCATCAATCGACCTCAACTGTGATTTTCTAGTCAGCAAATGAGTGCTTCATTTTCTGTGTCTGTGTTGAGCTAAACAAGAGCTATGCTAAAAATTACCAAACCGCCATCTGATCTATAGTTTCAGCAATAGAAGATTAGCATGTGAGCCACTGAGACACCTTCCCTCACTCCTGCCAGAAAAAGGAATGTGTGAAAGGTGTTTGTCACCAACTCCACTTAGGGAATTCAACTGAAAATCTCCCTCTGCTTTTTGCTGGGTAACAGCCCAAACAAAAAATAATTGGTTTTTGGCCCAATCCTGCCTCCTTTGAAGCTGGTGACATCTTGTTCTTTTGACATCCTTGGTGCAGGTCCACGCTGATTGAGAGTGATCTGCTGGAGCGATTTGCTCAGTGAGGAGTTGAGGGCTTTTGGCACTTCTCAGGTATCACTCTGGTCTCACGGGTCCCAACTTTAAAGGAACACATGGCATTAACACCTCTCAGAGTCCGGGTGGTGCCTCACAGTAAAGCTGCAATACAGGCTTTGGGTTTGCTCCAGAGCTAGTAAAGTATCTGCGCTTATGTGGGTGTGTGAACAGTGCTGCTGAACTCAGTGGAGCTGTTCTGACCAATTACTGCTTATCTAATGATAGAAAATTTAAAGGAAGGCTAGGACTTTTTGGATGGACACTCCAGTCGAGTCACTAAGTGCTTTAAATGAAGCGTGTCTTTAATTGCTGAACTGCGAACACGTTAAATTTTTGCAGGCTCGATTTCAGTGACTTATCCGTTTCCTTATTAGCGTACAAACAGATCTGCTAAGCAAGATGTGGAGGTACAAACTGGGTCCTGCTGAATTTCTCAAGCCAGACAAGTGCCAGGCCCAAACATACCTCACTGAATGATTGCACCTTCCTTTGGGAAGCAGCAAGCTGCACATAATGCAGGTCAGCGCTTGCCATTTTCCCCTTCCTCTTTGCCCTCTTCACAAGAAAAAAACGGGCTCAAAAGGAACGCAATGATTATTTCCACACCTCTTTGTATCAGGTAGACTTCTTTGTACCCACCAAGCCAGTGGGTTCGGATAACATTCCCTTTACAATGGATTTGGGAGACTGAGACCTGTCTCTGCAGAGAGGATGGGGGAGCAGCACACTCTGCCTGGGCTGCTCAAGTCAAAATGGCATCGAGCACGGGCAGGCACAGCCAGATTGCTGTTGCAGGCGCCGTTATTTCCTTTTGTTGTATAACAAGGCATGAGTGATATTGGTTTGGGGTGCTCACAAGCCAAGAAAAAAGAAGGCCAATTTTTCATGAGGAAATTGAAGTGCTGATGCAGAACTAACCCTCACGGTTTGTTGCTATTTAATGAAGAAGCAGTGAGTGGGGGATTTTGGCAAAACTTGGTGTGTAAGCATAACAATTGTAATGACATTATTTAGCACACAATGGAGTAACAAAGGCACTTAAACGCTACGATTAAGGAGTGTGTTAAGATTCTCAAATAGCATATGAAAGAAAAAAAATGTGGCTGTGTTATTCTCTAATACCATATAGAAATATATTAACTTCATTCATTTTTTTTCTGAACCTACAGTAGGTTACCAAAATGGCTCCAGCAATATCACTGAGATTAACTCCTTTCAGTGATATTCTGCATTAGAGTCTCTGGACATTGTTATCAGCCTCAGCTTTTTACCTCTTTTTCTTTATTGTTGGGCAATGGCAAACGTATATACTACAGTAAAAATGCTTATGTTCATTTCCCATTTATATTTCTGAGAACAATGTCAGATTCTGAAGGCCTGCACAATGTACAGAAGATATATATGTCTATGAGACAGCAGGATAATATTGGGAAAGCTGAGCCTTGAGAGAAATTTGCCATAAATTATTTTACCTGGTGTTATAACAACTTCTTAATGCAAAGGATTTTCTGGACTTGTGGTATTTGTACAAGAAGTTCTGTTTTGTAAAAGAAAAGGAAAAAGGTTGGGAGGTCAAAAATACTATATTGCATCTTTCCTTTAATTTTCCATGCATTTTCAAATATGATTCTAAATACAGTGGTGGTTACCTGAACAAGCTTGGCTTTGGGAGAGGAAAGCTGTACCATGTTTTTGCTAAAGCCGTCGGCATTTCCTGATGGCCATGAGAGCAGCACTTTGCTTCTGCAGACCATGAAGTGAGGATGGGAGACCCAAGAAAGCTCCAAAACGCTGTGTGGGATTACACCAGTCTAGTCAGTAAGCTCCGGTGCCAAGGGTGTAATGTAATATTATAACCATCTGTTGTCCAAGGCCATTATCCCAGTGGCTCCTGGACACCACTCACCCTCCTCCTCATGGCAGCAGCGTGTCACCATGGTATCTGGAGCACGAGAGGGAGATGGCAGAAGTGCAAGTGACACAAAAAGACTCTTGAATTGTGGAGACTTCCACTTCTATGCTGTTTGCTGCTCAGTACAAAAATGGGTTCCATTACAGCCTCCATATAATCCAGGCAAGCATAGCTGTTCCAAGGCTGTAATCTCCCTGGAATGCCTGAGAATGGGAACAACTGGCCAACTCCCATGGTTTTAATATGCTGTTCACCTAATTTGGTGACTGAAAGCTTCCCATGGTCAGAACTATTTTTATTTATTTATTCATTTATTTATTTATTACTTTTATTTTACACTTATCTGCAACACTTATAATATTTGGGCTTGTTGGGGTTTTTTCAGTAGGACTAAAGTTTTTAGAGCTCTATTTTTCTTTCCTGTATGCAGAAATATGAGGCTGATCCTCATGGAGACATCCTCCATCTGCCCCTTTTCCATTAATTGCACTGTGCTGGAAGCCACGGAACTTTCAGGAAAGAAAGATTCCGATTGCTGAGGATCAGGTCAGATGTCAGGGAAAAAAATGTGAGATGTAAATGGAAATCAAGTTTGATGACAAAGTCTGAAGACAAAAAAATGTGGTAGAACAGTGAACAAATAGTATCCTATGGACTAGGAGGAACAGGAGAGGGAAAAGTACTCCAAGAGACTGAACAAGGGTTGGAGGACAGGAATTGAGCATGGGTGATAAAGAACTTTGGTGACAAGGGGGGCCCATGACTGTGGGACTGAGACTGGACCTACAACAGAAGGCCAGTGGGAATGGTATCTCACAGGATCCCATGGGACAGCAGGAAGTAAATGGAGACTTGCAACACTAGCCAGCAGGGATGAATTTTAGGCTGGAATGAAAAGGTTTATTAATGGAATGGAATGGAATGGAATGGAATGATCAGGTTTATTAAAAGCTAGTAGCTAATGATTTTTTTCAAGTCATATATGAATTCATTTTCTAGAGGAGGGAAGAGGTTTAAAGGGTAAAATAGTTTCAAACACTGAATAGATCAATAAATATGAGTACTTCAAATACTGGTAATGTCTTAATATCTGAGTATTTCTCTGTCTGAAAAGCTTTTGAGTTTAAGCTGGTAAATAACATGGATTCCAGCCACTCTGACCACTTCCTGTGGGGATAATCTGCAGGTCAATAAAGAGATACTCCTGTATTAGAGGAGTAAAACACTTTCCAAGAGAGGAAATGGAGAGGTGGAAGAGGCAAGAGACCATAGGAGAGTCTCAGAAAAGGGTTAGATACAGATACAGGGATAAGATCTAAGAGAGGAGAGTTATAGGAAGTTCAGTGGATAAAATGATAGGAAAATGGCAAAATCTGATGGAAAAAACTCTTGGACTAAAACATTAGGCTCAGATTCATTTAACTCTGTTAAATGAGTTATTTAGTGATCGTTATGTACCTTGAAGTAGTTGCATTTGTCATATCTGCTCAGAAAAATCTTCCTCACCAAAACCAATTCCAGCCTTTTTTCCTTCCTTTTTTGAGTGCTACACATTTACTTGAAAAAGAGGTATTGTTATTTGTGATTAGAAAGGAGGCTTGCCTGTAGTCCTCAAAACACTTTGCCATCATCCACGATGAATAAGTTGTCCCTTTAACAGTTCTTCTTATCTGCTGGGGCTACTTTTGAAGGCCACTTTGAAATTCCAGCTATGGAGCATCAAGGTGTTGCCAAGAGCAAGGAGGTATGAGTAGGCAAATTCTGAGATGTTGCATTCAAGTCTTCACTTTTTTAAAGGTGCCACTTCAAGGTGTTGATTATGGTTTTTAGAAGACGAATAGTTCTGAGAACTAGTTATATTAGAGTTATTCTGTCACGTCAGCTAACCTTAGCAAACAGCAGTCTGCTGTCTCCAGGACAGCTTGAAAGGCTCTCTCAGGAGTAGTCAGAATTGTGTTCCTTGTCAAACACTAGAGCTGATACCTCCAAGGCATGCAGGAAGATATGTTTAATCATCTTACTTTTTTTATTTGATCTTTGGTTCTTTTATTTTTTTTAATTTTTTTTTTTTATTTTGCTTTTATAGTCCTGAAACACTCACTTGAGAAACTCTGACAGGTCTGGAATGAAATGAAGAAATTCTGCCTCTCCAATTCTCATCCCAAAAAACACCTGTTAAAGGAAAATAAATCTAATTATATGCCAGCATTCTCCATTTGTTTCTCATGTTCTGTGTCAGGTAATCCATGTAGATATTTCCTTCCACCTGCTTCAAGACCTCATCTTTCTGCATTTTAGCATTTCCCACATTTCCCATTCTTGAATCCTCTCCTCCCTCCTTCCCCATAGAAAACAAAAAACTGTTGAGTGGAATTGAAATGTAATGGAAAAAATACCCCATGCTTTCATTCTCTTGTTGAAATATTTTCCATTTCCTAAAGACTCTTTAGATTCCTTTGGCATGTGAGCTTTCAAGATTTTTTTTTTTTTCCACTCAGTGTATTAGCTTTGTTTTTTTGCATGTTATCATTATTTTTACCGGCATGTGTAACACGTTTCCCACTTTATGATGGCAGTAAATACAAATGCAGAAATTACATACTCAGACAAATTAAGAAAAATAAACCCTAGCAGGTCCTGAACCAGGCAGTAATCATTCCTACATATCCTCTATTATATCCCCGTGTACCCCCAGTACATTTCCACATCACACAGGTGGAAGTGTGAAGCTGAGGCTCGTTTAACAGTATGAATTTTCCCAATGTATCACAATTACAGGAACACCTGTGCTTCATAACTTTGTGCTGATCCACTGTGAAAATTCACAGTGTGTTTAGTAACCAAACCATCAATATGCTTTGTCTCCTACAGAGTGTGGATTGGGATGATGGCTTTAGTTCCTCCTTAAAAAAACCCCCAAACAACCAAAACCAAAAACCCAACAAACCAAAAACTGAGAGAAAATATAGCTGATGCTGGTGTTGTGTGCTGTGCTCACTCTTCCCCACTATGACAGATCTTTATTGTGGAAGATCTTCAGTCTTCCCTCACTGAAGGCTGGCAAACTCCAGTCATGGAAACTCAATACCTTTCTTTTTTTTGACTTTCTTTCATTGCCTGAGCATGGCACGAAGACCAGTTTGTGTTCATGACTCATTGCTTTCTTGAAAGTGTGTCAAATTCGTTGTCACGTGAGTCAGGCACTTTCAGTATCACTCCATGTGCCTCTGCTAGACTGTCCTGGGGAGCCACCCCAACCTCGTGCCAAGGGATGGTCTTGGCCCGTTCTCGGTGTGGTTTGTGCCCACTCATTCTGCCCAGCTTGGCTTGGCAAGGCTAGGCTAATTTCTACCAGCCTACTTAAGTTTCTTCAACTGATGGAAAAAATTGATAAATGGCAATGTGAGACAAAGCTATGGTTTTATGAAAAAGATCGAGTAATATAATGGAATAACAATACTCAAGGCACTGCTTGAATAGGAGGAGTTTTGGGGAAAGATTTTACGGGGATCTCTACTGAAAATAACTCCAGCTGGTTTTCTGATTTCTCTTTTAGCCTGCTCTATAAAAGATAATTTGCTTTGTGTGTGGTGTTCTGGCCCAAAAAGGAGTCTGAGGCTTGGGAAGCAGGCTTCCACCATGATATGACCCAACACTGGTGGAAGGTGTTTTTGGTGATGCAGAGATGCTGTTGAGTGATTTAAACTGTTGTGGTGATGGGTAGAAACTGGCTATGATTCATTAAAAATTTTAACTGGGGAGATGGAGGCAAAGAATTTCTGCTTCCTGCTTTGAGTTTAGGTGAAAAATGGACTTTGTGATCCCATTTAACTGATATTTGCATCATCTGGGCAATATTATCTGAGTCCTTGTCCTTCTGTTCCCACACCAAGTTGGCTGAAGATGGCAGTTTTCCCATCCATGGAAAACAGACTGTCTGGAGAATGAAGAAGAATGAAGAATCATATCTGCTGTTGTCCCAGAGTGGAGCTGGGATGTGTCTAGGAGTCTGCAGTCTTGGACATGCTCTCAAGCCACTCAGTTTAAAGATAACCTAGATTAATCTCATCAGCTTTTAATGAGAATTGGGGATTTGTGTTTTCTGTGATATGTCATCCTTGAAAACAAATCTTAGGTATGTGAGCCACTTGAAATTCTGTGATATTGGGTAAAAAAATCCAACCCTTGATAGCTGTCACGTATATTTCCATTCTCTTTGTGAACTCTTACAAGCCTTTGTGCTGTATCTCCACTTTCATTGATGTTTCTTTCTGATAGAAGCTCATCTTCCATTTGCAAGTTCCCATAATACATGTTCCCAGTAAGCCAAATCCTGCCTTTCCCACCCTAATTTCAATGAAGTTTCTATCATCAAGAAGACTGTGGCCTCCTGAGTTATTTTCCTGGATCCTTTCTGGATACTCCATGTGTTGTCCTTGAATGAACTCAGAGAAGGAGGTGCCCCTATTTTCCCTTTTCTGTGAGGCAGAATAATGCATATGGTGTGACACAGGTGTGTAGAGGGGTCTGCAAATTAATGTGCTTTGAGGTCCTTGGATTAAATTCACATAAGTGAAAAATAGTTGAAAATCATTTTAGTGTCCCAGTGGGTCTGACATTCTTTTCTGCTCCCAGAAAGAGATTTTCTGTCTGCAAATCTCATGTTTCCAGAATTAGATTAGGAGTGTCAGATGTGCATTCTTGGGGCCTTCTGACCCAGATTAACCTTGGAGCAGAAAAATTTGATTGTGTAGTTGCAGGACCAGAAGAAAAATATACCCACAGTGGTCTATCACTGAATGCAGGAGGCTTTTATAGAGCACATTCAAAGGAGGGTGTTGAAGGTATCTGTAAGGTAAATGTAGAGAGACTGTGTGCCACAAGGATAGGCACTGTGGTAAGGAAAAATAATGTGAATTCAGGGTAAATTCACTAATTTTGAAGATCAGGGAGATTTGTGGGTTTGGTGTGGGTTTTTTTTTGTTTTGTTTTTGGTGGGTTTTTTTTGTTTGTTTGTTTTGGTTTTTTTTTTCCATATAAAAGTCTCACCTTTCAATGATGGTACAAGACCATAATAGAAACTTTATTAATAAAGAGAGGTACCAAATGTGTAAAAAGTATTTTATGACATGACTTTCCACTTCCTGAATAGCTAGTGGAAGAGGAAGTCCAAAAATGAGGATGGAGAGGTATCCCATGCCTGAGCCATAATCAGACCTGCTAAAAGCCATCACCAATTGTTTGTCCTGTTTCTGGTCTGTGCTTGGACCTGTGGTTATAGAGAGGCCAAGGTGGTAGTGGAAGTCAGACTGCAAAACTTGAAGGAAATAATTCCTTATGAGATGTTCAAGAGCAAATATAGTATAAAACAGTGTCTCATAGGTATACTTGTTATGTTCTTGCCATCTGGAAATAATAATATGCATCTTCACGAGAGAGTTTTGGAGATAAAGGTTTGTTGATTTCTTTCTTAACAAGGGTGGAGTTGTTTCTGAGATCAGGAACCATTTCACTGCTGTGAAATATCTATTTCTGTTAATCTGTTTACTGTGCTAAGTAATCAGAGCTGGATTCCATCAATAAATTACTGTTTTCATTTAGTATTTGCACTAAAATTCTGTTTATAAAGTCTTGGAGTTGAAGCTGCAGCTTAATGCTCAGTTGGGATGGTGAACAGTTGGATTCAGCAGTGACTTAATTTGTGTCAAAGGAAGTTGAACCTGAGTGTGATGTGGAAACTGGCTGCTGTTTGGACTGGTTGCTTGTTCATGAATGCACTCATGTTATTACATGTTCAGAAAAAAAGAGGGAAAGAAAGCAAAACAGGAGAACACTTAACGTTCCTAAAGTAGTTTCCTCAAATTTCTCTGCAAACAATGTAAAATAACAACCTAATAATTTTGTATCTTAATCATGTTCAGTAAAGAAGTCCTTTAGATAATTGGCACTGCCTCTGTACTAGGCCAAACTTTCTTTTAAGTTACAAATACTCACAAAAGGTTTACATTATAAGGAGCTGCTTTGGAGATGTGCAGATTTAGTTTGTAAGTACAAAGTGAACATGCAAATTGCCTTATCTTGTGGGATTCACAAACAACCATCATTCAGATTGATTTAATACATAGCTTTTTATCTTTAAAAGTGTTAATTAGAAAATAGGGACAGTTCTCTGAGCACTTAAGAGTAATAAATAGATCAAAACAGCATCCATGCTTCTGTGATGGAACTTCTGAAGACTTTATAAAGGGATTAAACCAATTGTCAAAAAGACCACAGTATACATATTTAATAGTGCTACCAAGCTACAATTACATTTTTAGGACTCTATTTGCTAAGCTTTTAAACACTCATTATTAAAAAAAAAAAAAGGAAAAAAAGGAGAGAGACGGGGAAAAAAAAGGATTTTCAGAACTTTTCCACATAACTCAGGATTGCTATGCCAGTAAGCTCTGCTCCAGGTCTGGATTGACACAGCTGTCTTCAAGACATCCTGGTTTTCATTCAGCATGAGAAGTTGTTCAACCGTGTGAGAAAAAGTCCTTGTATAGTTTGGTGGTCTGATTTTGCCCCACTGCAGCGTTCAGGGGTGGAGGGGAGATGCTACTAATGCATATCCTTGACCTGTCATGAGATAAAACTCACTCTTTTTAAGATTTAGAGATCTGTGTGCATTTAGTCACATCAGTAGCGTTCATTTAACTAGTATTTTCCTTTCATTGCAATCATATGTTTGTTCTGTATATTTATTTCTATATATTCCTATCCTTACCCAACAAGCTCAGACTAAAGGAAATCAAACCCACCAGCAATAATGAGTTGCAGTCTGACTATTTATCAGGTAAAACAGAGGGAACTGCAACTTGTCAAGCAAGCAATAAATAAGGCAGATGTCATAAAAAAATGAGAGAAACAGGTAAAGTCTTGAAATGTACTCAGGAAGTAAATAGTGTGAAGGACTAGAGGAAGAATTAACCTCAGCATCTACTTCTAAAAGCCTCATCTAAAATATGGCCCTGAAGGGGCTTTCAGAGATTCAGTGGGACCAGTTTCACCCCATGAGAGAACAGCTGTAATACTCCTTTTCCTGCTGCCATTTCCAAGTCACACCTATCAGCAAGCATATAAAATCCACTACAGAAACGAGAGTAAAAATCTTCTTTTGTCTTTCCAGCCTGAGTAATGGTTTTGAATGTCCAGAATTTCTTTTTGCTTCTTATTTCCATATATCTGCATGCAGGTACTCATGTACTTTGGTTTCACAAATTTGCTTTTGATTTGCATAAACCACATAATTAAGTTTATAAGAACTATATGTTGATGTGGACAACTTCAGAGAGAGAAAAGTCTTGTGAATAATTTTTGTGATGCAGATGGAGGGAGAGTTTTTCCATCTACTATTTGCCATTTCAAAACTTATAGCACCTCAAGAAAATAGATATGACCCTTTATATTTAAATGCAAATACATAGGTATCTAGAATTTGGAAAGAAGTTGCAAATATATTCTGAGAGCAATTAGGAGAATCGTTTATTTCCTGGATTGTAAAGGATATTTAGCATTTTTCATGGAAAGTTGCACATGTTTGAAGAGTCTTGTTGCATTTAAAGCATTTAATATTTCATCAGGTTGAAATGTACATTTAAAGTGTATTGCTTGGGAATTGGCAGAAAGGGAAACACAGTGAAAAGTGTTTAGCAGAGCTTTGGAAATGCTCTGGGAAGGAAACTTCACCACCTCTCTGGGCTGCCATTCCAGCACTGAATCACCCTCCTCATGGATAAGAATTTGCTGATGTCTGATCTGAACCTCCCAAGCTGCACTTTGTGTCCTGTGCCTCTTGTCCTGTTTGCTGCCTCCACACAGAAGAGTTTGCTCCATCATTCAGGAGCAGTGGTTTGAGCTACAACTGGATTTTCCTCTAGTGTCCTCCTCCATGTATGGAACAGGCCCATCATCCCCAAGGTGTCCTTTTTGGTCCTGTTCTCCTGGCATCTGATGGATTTAGTCACCTCTTCTGGACCTTCCGTGTGTGTGGCACGTCCCCATCCTGAGCAGAGAGGGGAGGACAACCTCCCTCTACCTCTTGCCATGCTCCTCCACATGTGGATCACTGTGGTTTGTCCAGGGGCTCCTCCTACAGAAGGAAGTGGAAGGGGGAGGATGCAGGGAGGGACTTTCTCATTAACTTTTTGATTTTCTGCATCATCCTGGCCTTGGGGGGCTGTGCAGTGGGTGAGCACTGGTGGAGCTGAGTGCAAGCACAGAAGAAGGCAGTTGCTGCTGTGAAGAGCTCAGTCTGCACATGTCACAGGAGGCAGCAGATGGCACAGGCTGACGAGATGGTATGAGAAGAGATGAGACAATATTTATAAACATGATAGACAGCAGTCTCAGTACATGAGTAGCCAAGACATTGTCAGGGTTTTTTTCAGGCATCACAGGAGGGGTTTTGGAGCTGAGCTGAGCAGAGAAGTGATTTTGCAGCTGCTTGGATGGTCCCAGGTATGAAAGAGAGAATGGAGGTGCTCAAGATAAAACAGAAATTTCATTCAAATCTGAATAATAAAGCATATTTATCAAGGTGGAGTTTGATAAAGTTCTGATTTGGATTAGAGGATTGCTGAGGATGGCAGGAGGTTGGGTTCAGGAAACCAACAAGCCCAGTTTTGGAGTATCTCAAAGGGTTTTGGTGTGTGTGTGTGTTTGAGAGTGTGGAGAAATGTGAGCAGAAGAGAGACAGCACCATGGAGCAATAGTCCATAGCCACAGCAGAGTAGAAGCCATGCCCTGGGCTCTCTCACCACTGAAGGTTCCAGCCCTTCTGGACAGAGTTTTTATCACCAACTCTGCCTTGTCAAGTGCACAGCACACTGGTAAAAGTGTGCTTCACCCATGTAAAAGTGCAGTGTCTGTTGTACAGTTTTGTGTGCTCATGTTCAGTGGAATGGATTAGCTTGTGAAAACCTGCATCCTAATTCTGATGTAAATGTAACTGTGTACTGGGTATTATGTAGCATTGGCTTTGAAGCTCTCTAATGTTTATTTCAAAGTAATAATAGCCTCAATAATGTTCAAAGAGCTGTTTGGTTTGGATATAAAATATATATTACATAAACTACTTTTGTAGTCATCAGTATATCTAACTTTTTTCAACTGTTATGTCTGGAGTTCATTTTCTTGAGCTTTCTTTATCTCAGTTCCTGATCATTGCTTTCTTTGCCAACCTGAAGCTTTGTTTTCTTTCACATTTGTGTCCTCCATTCATTGCACAGAAATGGAAGTAAAGTTTCAATGTTATTATTTTTTTATTTTTTTTCTTGGAGAACAAAAAATGAGAAAATGCAGATAGTAGCAGAAAGATGGTGGGGGGGGAAAAAGGATCTTGTACAGATATGAGTTAGGTTTCCTGACTTAGTATGTTATGTTTCTATCACATCAACATGAAATAATGTGACCTAAGATGATGTATCAGAAGCTGAAAATGACTCATGATAATAGAAATGTTAGGATATCCTGGAAAACTAGCTATCTGCACATTCATAACGTCAACATTTGTAGCACAAATTCCAGCTTCTACAAGGTCTGTTTTTAATAAGATGAATTAATTCCGTCCCACTTCTAAGGGCAGAAGTTGCTTGTTCCTATTACTAGTCAACAACTCAACACCATTTTCACTAACACTGCAGAAGGAGAGAAACCTAGCACATTCTAATGAAAAGTGAACAATTGTTTGGAAACTTGATAATGTGCTATAATGCATTAGCTGAAGAGTGGGCAGAAGCTGTGTTAAGAGAATTGACCTTTCCATGCAGCACGTTTGGAGAGATAGGGAGGAAGAAATACATCACTCACTAAGTAGAACAAGAAGCAGAACAGAAAAAGGTGGGATAGGAATTTTGACAAAAAGGACAAGATTAAATCATTTTTGGTAAGTTTTCAGATAAGAAACACCTACCTTTGGAAACATTTTATAACCAGATCATTAAGCAATCTTCCCATGATAGCTACTTCATATGATAGTGTTTTATTGTCTGCATCTAAGTATCAGAATACCAGTAATGTTTCACAGTTACATAATGCTTTTTTGCTTTTAATTTCACAATAAATAAGAGGTGTGTGAGTGACTTCAGAGGGCTTTGAGTTTCCTATCACTCCCTTTCACAAATCTCCTTTATTCCTTTGCCCTTGTCTTCAGATGCTTTGTCCACCCTTAAACCAGTCAGAACAAATGACATCATAGATAACAAAGACCAGTGACTAACACTAAGTGATAGCTAAATTCATCAATAAACCTTTCTAAGCTCCTTGGTCACCCAGGAAACTGAAAAACGGGCAGTGGAGGTGACCCAGGTAATTTCAGAACTCAAGTTTTATTTAATTAATGCAACTGCAGAAATTAGTAATGCAACCATTAGCCATGGCTTCTTAACTTTCATATCTAATGCAATTAAATATAAAATATATCCTCTTATTTTCAGTTTCCAGTTTATCACGTGTTCTTGAGCTAGAGATGCATTTCCTGCACAGTAGCTGTGGCAGGGAGAAGCTGATGGAGATAATGGTCAGGGGTTTGGCATGGGGAATGGAGAGTGTGTCTGACCTTGGCTCGGACTTCCTTCCCTGATGTCCCATTTCAGGGTCTTGCATGGCTTTGCTGTATTCAGAACTGGAGCTGAGAGGGCTCGTGGGGAACCATTTGAATCACAACTCAGGAGCTGATAGTGGGGATGTGATCAGGAGCAGCTCCACAGGCATGCTGGAATAGCAGGATAGCTTTCTGCTCATTCCTAAATCTGCTGGGATTTGGAGATGCAAGTGGGATGTATCATTACCTTGGTTGAGGGTTTAGCAGTGTGTGGTTGGAAAAGTCAGTATTCAGCCAAGGATTTCAAGCAGGAAGGAAATAGTTGGGAATGTTGATATCCACTTTATTGTTTCTGTGTCTCAGAGTTAATATCAAGAAAGATAAATGTGCCATTTCCCCCTTCAGTCTGCCAGGCCATCCCTTTTTTGCAAGACAACCAGGACAGCCCTTTTTCATATCTAGACCACTAGCAGGGTCTGCAGTTCAGTGCTTAAGGAGAAGTGAAGTTTCTAATTTATAATCCTTCTGCAAGCTTCCACAGCAAATTCCAGGGTTACAGAACTGCAGAATTCACAAGGGCCCACACAGTTTTAGGTCACTTAGTTCAGGAAGCATTTAAATCTCCACAGAGTGTGGATAGCCATAGGGCCATATCCAGTTACATTCCATGATGCCTCCCTGTCTGATTTTTGGTTACGTGAGTTTTTCCTGCATGGGTGAATATTACTTTTTTAGGTTTATTCAAACCTGAAACTCAGGGAAATTGAACAAAAAAGCTAAAGAAATTGTACAATCCTCCCTAAAGTGAAACTGCTGCTGAGTGCCTGTGGCCAAAACAGCCTTCTCCTTCCAGTTCATCAAGGACAACCTGTCCTAGTGCCATGCCAACATTTCCTGCTTTCCATCACATCTCTTGGGAAAGCCCCATAAGCAGTGACCTTGTGACTAAATGCCTGCCAGATCTGCTTTCTGGCAAAAACAGCTGCTACTCTTGGCACATTCAAATGCCTGTTCAAATTTTAGGAACTCCTCTATGAGGTGTTCATTTTCTTTCCCTTGAACAGGAAAGCATTTCTCTAATACAGAGAAAGACTGTGGACCATGGAATTGCGAAATATAACTGGAGACATGGGTGGGAATGAGATGCTTTTTCAGCATGGGCTGTCATTCTGCATGCATTCCTGATCATTGAAATTTTCTTTTAAAAGAAAAATGTTATTATTCATGTCACCAGGAATTAATTCATTGCAGTTGAAAATACATTTGGAAATTAAAGGCTGTATATCCATAAAGCTCTGCATTTACTCCATCCTTTTGGCTACCAGCTTATGTCCGCAAGGTCTGGAAATATTAAGGGCCAAATATGAGATTCCCTATTTAGAATACTTAACATTGTACATGGACAATTAATGGGAATTTGAAAAGTGTTAATGCAGGTGTAATATTCTGTACTGGTGTGATTCTCACATTAGGAGTGTTTTAATGTAGTTTGTGGGGCTTTTGGATAGTTCACAATACCAGGCAAAGCTTGTTGCCCCGCCCAGAACATCCTGTTTGGATTTATATTATTTGCTTCCTGGCAGTGAGTGATTTGAAAACCACTTTCAGTGCCATACTGGCACATAATTGCACTGGAAAACATGGCCTCAGTTTCTTGAAATCTAATTTGGGAATTGTCATCAAGCTGCTTTTATAAGAGACAACTTTGAGAGTGTGTGAACACACCTCAGACCCTGCCTTGCACCTGGCTGGCTGGGACTTGGGAAGGAGCAAAATCCCATGAAATGGGATCAGCAGGCAACAAACACCAAGATATTCACAGAATGAATTCTGATAAAGTATCCCTGGGTTGGCAGGTGGGCTTTAAAGATGTATAAATGTCCCACATCCAGATACAGGTGCTTGGAGGTGACAGGTTTTTATCCCCGTGTCACCACACAGATTTTCTATACAGATCATGGGCAACTCCTTTCTTACATCTGCAGGTGTAAAAATCAGATTTGTCTTTCCAGAACAAATGATCTATAAATTACACAACTGATTTAAAACTACAAAAATGATGTTCCACATCATAGCAGTTCCACAGACTAAAAAATAATTGGCACCAGAAAGTTAATCAAAGAACTGATGCCCGACATTGCAATTTATTTTTTTACATATATAAGTGTTTGAGTTTTCTGTTCTGGGTGGATGTTTAAACAGTAGGGAGATTTATTGAGGAATGTTATGACTTTGGTGCAGGCCAGCAATGGACATGCCTTTGGTATTAATATTATTTAACATAATGTAATTGCATTAATGCTGGCTAAGTGTATTCCTGTTGAAAACTTGTATTGATTGTTAATAGTGAAGCTGCAGCCTTTTAACACCAACTGTTGATGCATTGTCTGTGGAAGTTCAGAGTCTTAAGGGCAAGGGTAATTTATACTTGCCAAATCACTTAGAGAAAATTCCAAGTACATTCAAATTTGCATATTCAGATATATAGAGGGTAATTAGGGATAGGCTCAATATTTGCCTTTAAATCACAAACTTGGAATGAACTGAGATTTTCTGATTGGAAGCAAATAATGAAGAGTAACTCAGTCCCCCTCAAGCCGTGATAAAACACTTTATGGTCTCTTAACATCTCAAGTTTGAGGAGGAAAAGAACCCAAATCCTCAAGTCTCATACTGGTTCACAACCTCGCAAAAGGTTCCCCAACTGTGTTTCTAAGTCAATAAAGGGAAAGTTGCCTCTGAAGAAGCCCTGTCAAATTTAGCAGAATGAAACCTATAGGATGGTGTTGCTATTAATGAGGTTCTGTTGCTCTAAAAGTACACAGGGAACTCACAGTATAAAAGTTAACTGAGTTTAATTTAACAGATTTTTTTATACGAGTTTGGAAAAAATAAACAATAAAATATGCATACCATGTCAGTGAATAAAAATTAGGACAAGAAAGTTTAATTAAACATTTGATATTCAATGTCAAAGCTTATAAATTATTTTTTTTTACATATATGAACATTTGAGTGGTTTTTGCAGAACCATCCAGATTCTTCATCACTTGAGAATCTCTACTTACCTGCTTTGCTTTAGTGAAATAACATGAAAGTGCAGCTTATCAGAGCCTTGCCTTGAATCCTGTAACCTGTAAGATTTTCCAGTAAAAGCAGTGAATGAAAAAGTGGAATTGCTGTAATGTCCTTGTGCTGTATGATCTGGCTCTGCTGTTTCACTCTTATCTGCCTTTATTCTGGGACACCCATAAGATTCACCTCTGAACGTGCAGAATAATGGTTTATTTTTTATGCTTGCTCTGGTTTCATTAATTTGTGGATTAACCGAGGAGGAGAAGCAATTGCACTCGTACCCCCTTCAAGTGACATTTGGTTCCTTCTGTTTTTCCTCATTTCCCTAATATTTGCTGTTCTTTATACATTCCTTCTCTTGCCTTTTCTTTTCTCATTTCTCAGCCTCTTCCTCTCTCCCAGGACTGCATTTTTGACACCCTTAAGCAGTGAATTGGTCTTTGCTTACTGTAGTATTCACATCAATCTTGTGCTCGTGGCTCTGGCCCTTATTCCTCATTCCATAATAGTTTCCCTTCACCCCCCACCTCTTCTCTCTTATCTGTCTTGTAGGAGAATAATGTCTTTCAAAACTTTGGTGAGTGGGAATAGCAGTGTCTGTGAATATTTATTTGCTGTATAAATACTCCAAAGCTTATTCTTCATCGTGGCCACCCACTTTGCTGCATGTTCCCAGAGCATCCCATGTTATTTTTCTGTGCAATGAAACCTCACGTGTTTTGCTAATTTGGGAAAGATATGCTCAGGTTGTTGACATTTTCATCTGACTTTGGTAAAAATAAAGAGTGGCCTCCTATGCCACTTAAAAGTAGGAGGGGAGAAATTCTCTCCTTGAGAGAACTGAATGCTGGATTCTAATTTCTCTTGCCCAAATTGCACAAATCTTGCATGACCTCTGTGAGATGTTTGTTCCCTGGACTGGCTCACATATTTTAAGTGAATATCCAAGAGATCCTTCTTAGAGGGCTTCCAAGAAGCAGCCTTGCTGATGGACTGCACCCCCCACTTAGGGACAAGGGCTTTTTTAGCTTTCCCACTTTGTAGCCTTTCCATGTGGTGTGAAGGGTCTGCAGTGAGACTGAGAAATATGCCAGTAACTTTATCTGCCTTGGCCTTGCTCCACAGAAGTGCATGTGCACAAACTCCTCTTTAAGCACGTGAGGATTGGGAAATTCGGTGGGACTATTCCTAGGCTTAAAATTAAGCTTGCTATACTTAAGGGCTACAGTGATGCTTTACATCTGGCTTTCAGCCAGCATCCTGAATATTGCTCATTGATCCTATTGCTGGAAACCAGCCACAAAAATTATTATTTTTTTTTTTTTTTTTTTTAAATTGATTTCCTAAAAAGCACTGTGAAACCCATTCAAAATAACATTCAGTCATTTGACATGTTGGTGTCTGCTTTGCACTAATGAACTCCTACGTTTAATTCGGTCTTGTCAGGACACAGTGTCTCCAGAAACCTGAAGTTTAATAGAGATGAAGCAATTTTTTTTTGGTGTAACTGTGAGTAGGAAGTTATCATCAATCTCATCTTCTTCGAGCATAACTTACAAGGTCTTTCTAATCTGATCAGCTTTCTTGAACACAGTGTGTTGATGACTTGCTTCAAGTCATTCATGTGGAGATATTATACCTACTACATATGATAAAACAATATAAGGCAGATCAACTGTTTATAATCTAATTAGTTTGGTCTTTTCATTTACAGTTATGCCCCGAGTACAGCTGTGCAAAATTCACATAATTTGTTTCACAGAATTTTACACATTTTTCTTTTTGTTTTGTTTAGCTTTATAACTCTGAGATTTCAGCTTCATTTGCAGCTTCAGTGAAATTGCCAGTCCCACCTCCAAAGCATATGAAATCTGATATAGGGTGTTTTTCCTAAGTCTGAACTATTTTCAGGGAGTAAATGAAACCATTTAAAGTCAAAACTTACAGTAAATTCTTTGCTGCAAATTTTCATGAGAAAATGCCAAGTGGCTCCAGTTTCACTCCAGATGTTATAGGTACTTTTGTTTGGGAATGGAGCTGACTCAAAACTGTGGGATCAGGGTTTTTCATGAACTGTCACTGCCTCAAGTACCACCAATACATTGTAGATTAAGAGACCTTTCTTGACTCAAGTATCCCAGCCTCTGCTCAGTTCATCTGTGGAACCTCAGCCTAAAAATAATTTGTTTCCTTATGTTTCCTTATGTTTTCCTTTGGATTTAGGGATTTTAGAACATTAAAAATATTTATAAGCCTTTTGTAATGATTATTGCTTGCATAGATCTTAGTATGAAGTCGTATCAATGCATGACTATGTCTTCAGCTTGAAATATGCAGGATACCTGCGGTGGACTCTAGGAAAGACAGTCAGCCTTGTGGTATGAATGTCCTTGGGAAAACACTGTGGATAAATCAAAACAATATCTTTTACAAAGATATTCCTTTTTGGAAGACTCCAAATGCACAAACCCTTCTCAGTTGCTTCGTTTTTTCACAAGCAAGTGGGTCAGAAGAGAAAAATACAAAATTCTCTCTGCACACAGGACAATGTCAGGGTGCACTTCTGCATTGTTTCTGGGCTAAATCTAATCCACTCCAGTTGATTTATTTAAGTTTCACATAGATAAAAATAGAAAATACTATTAATTTTTAGCAAATCTCTTTATATGTAAATGAGTGACTGGAAGATAGGGCCTAAATTTCTTGCTGGAGTACATGAAGGATAGATTTGTTCATCATGTTTCCATCTATCTTTGGCAGGGAATACTTTGGCTAAATTTAAAGGGTAATAAGAGGGTTGTAGCAGAATAAATTGTTTTACTTAGATTTCAGATCTGAAAGTGGGTATTTTACAATCCGTGTATTTATATCTGATGCTTGAATAACATAGCATATATTACTCTTACCCTTCCCTGAAGTGAATGCTTTGAAAATAATATTCTGGCAAATAGTTCCCCTTTTCTCCCCCTTCTTTTTTACCTTGTCCTCTCTGTAGCTGCCTCATGTGTAACAAGCAGAACTAGAGAACTGCCAAGGCTTGCATAAACCATGTTTATTGCTTTGTGGTTTAATTTCTTAGGAAAGCAGGAAGTAATTTTTAAAATAGATATTACAGCCAGTGGATGTGTTTTATTGGATAACACCAATATTAAGAAACAGAGATTTGAGAGTCTCAAATTACAATGCTTTTACTATTTTTTAATGTATTGGTACTGGTGGTGAATTGCCTTAACATTGTCAATATAATTTATTTAGGATTCTTTGAACGTTTGCTTTAGCTGTTAACATCACAATAGGAATGTGTAAGTTCTATTTGCACTAACAATACATTCACCCTTGTTGCTATTGCAATGTATTGATTTGATTTCTGGAGCTTACCTGGAGTTTTCCCTCTTCCATAGCCAAAGTTATGTTTAGGCTTTATGGTGATTCTTAATCCAGCAGTGGGCTGAACACCTTATTCTTTTACTCAAGTTCTATATTCTACTTGTTGTCTTTTCTGGCAGTAATTTGTTGAAATCTTGCAGTTAGGTTGTATGTAACCTTTAATTCAGCCTTTTTTAGCACTTTTCTTTGCCAATAAGGAGTTCTGATATTTTCTATATGACTCATACCCCAACAGAAAAACTAAATTATTTCCTCAGTACTCCAGAGCTGTCATTGACACCTGAATTATACATACTGTGTAACCTTCAACTCTCACTTCACAGGTTAGAAGAAAAGTAGGTTTTTGGGTGTCATTAACATTATTATGACTACAAGGACATATATATGTGTGAATCCTTACAGGCTAAACTTGCTTTTCTCCCTCTTTCCCTTTTGCTCCTTCTCTGTGTTTCACTGCCTGTTTTATCCCTGTCATAGAATCCCATCAGGGTAAATGAATCATGTCACTTTTAGTTTAAATAATAAAGGGCATCTCCTTATCCTCTCCTAGTACATTTGGTAGTGGACTAATTTAATACTGTGATTGCACTCAGTAAGCAATTTTGTTTTCATATTGAGGTGCAGTGTGTGTGTGTGTGTAAGAGTATCATTCCAGAAGTTTTGGCCTGCCTGGATCAGGACACAGCTGAATAATGGAAGGGTATCTGCTGTACAACATGCTCCTGCAAATCAGCGTGTAATGCTCTATTGGCAAATGCGTTTTGCAGTTTTTGGGAGGACTTTCCAGCCCTTTTTAAAAAGGGGAGGCTCAGGCTGCAGGTTTGGGTTGTCTGACCCTTTTTCAGATGCCTTTTGTTTCTTTTGTTTCATTTTGCAAGGAACAGCTCCAAATTCCTTTGAACTTCAGTACTGCCATAGACTGGGATGGGCCAAGGCTGGAACAACATTCAGCAATCGAAAAATTGCAAACTAATACAAAGTATATTTGGAAAAAAATACATATGCAGGCAGCCAGTGGGATTTTGCTGCACACATTGGGGCCACTTTATTTGGCCTGAAATACAGTATGAATTGAAAACAAAACTATTGTGCTTTTGATTAACTGCAATACAGAGCCTCTCATTTTGAAACCAAACTGCTGCAGGGATGAGCCCTTAGACAAATGTTGACCCATTGTGTGGCTGTTTAACCCCCTTCCCAAGTTCACTTGTCAATTCATAGCTTCAATTCAGCAAATGGCTAATGGGATTGATAAAGCATGGAAGCAGAGCTGTGGTGTTTTAATCAGTCTCCAAAGCTGTTTATTGGGAGCATGCACCGGAGCTGGAGAGACTGTTGATATTTTTAGAGCCAGTCAAAAACTGCAAGAAAAATGTCATGTCTATTTGCTCGGATTTTTAAATGAATTTATTTTGGCTGTACTTTCACTTCTTTTATATGCCATGGAGAGTCACAGATCCTGGCTGCTCTGCAGTAAGTTAACCTATTCTGTAATTGTCATCTTGCCATGGGAACCTGCAAGCCAAGTCACGAGCTTTCAAGGCTGCCTGGAAGGTGCAGAGTGCTAAAATAAACTCCCATGCTGAAGTTCACAGACTGTAACAGCCGCTGTGCGCTGCCCACATACCTGTACCTGCCGTGTGAACAGTGTCCCTTTGCTATTCCAACAGGAAACCCACCAGTGGAAATCCACCATCCCACCCATCTACTTGGGTGAAAGATTACAACCAGAGTGGCACAGAATAGGTAGATTTCTGGTTTGTGCTCTCACTTGGATAAATATGTGATGAGGGTGCTGGACCTCATCCATGAGAATGTGTTTGTAAACATGAAGTTGGATTTCCATCTCTTTTCTTTTCACCCTTAGGTGTCGCAAAGATGAGCTAAGGGGAAAATTTTTCATCCTGTATTGCTTGTCACAAGGTATCTATAAATCCATGATTCTCCTCATTTCAAAATACAGCCAATCAGACAGAAAAGGAATATGCTCTAATCATAGAATGGTTAGGCTCGGGAGGCACCAGTTATTTAATTCCATGTTGTTTGATCATCATTGAAACCACTAAAGAAGTCACCTTTTGGACAAATTGTCTTCAGCCACCTGACAGCAGTTTGTGTGTGAGTCTAGACAATTTTACTGCAATTCCTCAAAAGTTACCCTCAATAATGTGCCAGATTTAACCCAAAAGGAAGGGCTGGCGTGGTAAATATGCCTCCCCATGCACTGCCCAGCTCCTCAGGAGGGAAGGTTTTGGCTGAGCAGCTGCAACAACCCCACAGCTGTGGAGATGTGTCCTCTGG
>NC_142207.1:3732500-3775000 GCF_049639895.1 Pseudopodoces humilis
TCGGTTTGCAATCCCGGTCTCTTTGTACAGAAATCCTTTATGTTGCACCTCAAAATTCTGTGCAAGTACTCTGCTCATTTAACTTGGAGCAAGGGAGCTGTAGAGCAGAAAGGGTTGGAGTATGCATGGGGCCACGGGCCTATTTAAATATAGCTGGGACACCTGGAGAATGTTCGAAAAATTTCTTTTAAAGAATCTTTTATATTGTTCTTCTTTCAGTGCAGCTGGGGTCTGTGGGGATCAGGGGATTATTTTTGATACCTGTCTAAAAGAGTTATGTCTACACTGATTTCCATCCCTTGCTACTAATTAACCTTATTGTATACAGGAAACAGTCTATTTAATACCTGCATTCTTTCTGTAATGCCAAGTAAAATGAAATCTAGTGTGAAATCTAGTTAGCATTTGCCTTTTTGAAGTCATTTTTGAGTTTCCAGTCCGGGTGACTGTGACCTCAAAACTGAAAGCTATAAAAATGGTCCCGATTTCTGCTCAATGGGAGTTTCTTGAAGATTCCCTGTTCACCTGGACTTGCACGTGTAGTAAATTGCCCATCTTGGTGCCTAACAGTGTTTTCCCAGGAACCATCTATTTTTTTGGGTCACTCAGAGCCCTGCAAAGCACATATGTTCCTCCCAAGCAAAAGAGTCTCCTCCTTCCTGCTGGAAAGATCACACTTCGACTGTTTCAGTGTACAGAGACTTATAAAAAATTTAAATAGCAATGGTAAAACCAGATCCATTAAGGAGTACAAGGAATGATGATATAAAAATGTCACCAACAAAGGCATGGAATGATGAGGGGTGGCGAGAGGAACTTAAAATGGAGGGAAAAAGTTGTGCTATATTTTAAAAGAGCTTTAAATCCTGCTGAACAGCACTGGAATTGATCCTGTCTGCTCCAACATGCAGATAGAGGGGTCGTTACTGTGCAGAATGAGTTTTGAAAAGAATATTCACTAACGTGAATTATTTTTCATGCATTTGATGAGGAAATGTTCCCCTGGATGTTGAAAGGTTGAGCCAAGCCCTGTGGTCCTCTTTGCTTTCTCTGCAGGACTCCCAGTGCATCCCTCATGTCCCAAAGACAGAGTAGGATTTTTACAGGAGATTGGTTCAATTCCTTGAAGAGGACTCGGGTCAGGTGGCTGGGTCACTCTCTTGGGGACAGGCCAGCTGCATGAGCTTGGCAGTCTTTAACAACAAAATCCTGAAGAAAGGGACATAATTTAATACTACATTTTCTTCATTTAATACCAAATGATGATATCAGGAACAAAGCTAGTCAAAGCAAAGGACAAGAAGGAAAATAAAATAAAATTTTAATACTGACTGTGCATCAGTACTGACAGCATAGATACTAAACAAAGGTTGGAAGTGCTGGTTTGATTTATTTGTAAGTATTAAAGCTCAGTGGAAGCACCAGAGGAATAGGACATTGGGATCATTAGTTATGATCTATTTGGAAAGAGGGAGAAGCATTGTTTTCATTCCTGCTGGGGCTTGTCAGGCAGCTTGGCTGTTGGAAATTGGGCTTGATGGCAGAAATATAGGCTTATGGGCTTGAAGTACTGGGTGTTTGTGGGTGTCCATCCCTATGGCTAAGTGGCCACTGTGGGGATCCAAGATTTGGTTTCAGGAGCCTGAAAGGTGCCCCTGGATCCCTCTGTAAAACTGCTCCTCGAGGAATGGGAGAGAATTTTTCTCATTTGCTGTTTTCCTTCCATTTCCTGTATTTTATACTTATTTTGGTCAATAAAGCAATGTTCATTTGCGCTTTACACCACTCTTCAGAAAACACATTTCTTTGTGCAGCCTTTCCAAAAACAACAGAAATAATCTGACTTAAGTAGAAAAGATTTTTTTTTTTCTTCTGCCTTTCCTACTAAGCTCTGCAAAACAGCTAGAAATTTTCATTTTCAAAACATTAGTACAGCAAATTGCCATCTTTCTGTGCACGGCATTCTCTATGTACTCATCATCTGAATGATTCCAGATCACTCTCTGGCAGCGTGAATCACAGCATGCCCTCATGCCTGCCTCTTTTTCAATTATATCTAAGAGGAAGACTGCTGGAGACCCATTTTTTCATCTTGCACGGGACCCCAAAAGTGCCAGATCTCATTTCAATATAATATTATGACAGTATGATAAAATGAATGTTAACAGGACACTGACTAATATGGTCCATAGAGAAATGATAGAACAATACAATATTGGGCAGATTGTATTACTAATGTACATTATATGGGCACAAAATTGTCTTAATAAACAGGGTTCTAAGATTTAATCCTTACATCCTATGATCCTACTTAGTGTTCTAAGACATTTTGCAGCACTGCTGAAATTTTTTGCCTTTCTAAATGAAATATACATTTTTATTTTAGCACAGAGCTGCCTATATCACTCCCAATTTACTAATGAAACTTGGCATTCAAATGACTCATCAGCACGTACTGCAAGGCATAAAAATAGATTAATGTGGCATACGTTTCTTTACCCATAAAAACGCACCTTCATATAATCTCGGCGCTGTCTTATTCAACAGAAAGTATGTCATTTCCTTCCCCTAGCAGGTCGAGTTAAAAATGAGCTAAATGTGTGAGAAAGCCATTACTGCACTAATGAAAAGCTCGATACAGTTTGAATTTTTCATCATGGGATATTTGTTCTGTAGCACACAGCACTAATATTTACTGTCACCGGTACAGTATGCACGGTAATTAAGTTACAGTCATCAACGGGGTGGATGTTAAGCAAAGATGTTTCTGTGTGAGCTTGGATCTCTTTCACACGCATTCTGCAGAATCATAGGATCACAGAATGGTTTGGGGTGGAAAGGGTCTTGAAGCTTGCCTTGTTCCACCCCCTTTCCATGGGCAGGGACACCTCCCACTATCCCAGGCTGCTCCAAGCCCCATCCAGCCTGGCCTTGGACACTTCCAGGGATCCAGGGACAGCCACAGCTGCTCTGGGCACCTGTGCCAGGGCTGCCCACCCTCACAGGGAAGAATTCCCTCCCAATATCCCTCCTAACCTGAGACAACACTTGAAGTATTTCCAGGTTTGGTTGACGAAGAGGAGAGAAAAAGAGTTAAAAAGGATTTTGACATCTGGTCTATGCTCTGTGTCAGTCTCTCCATGTGCTCCTCAGACCAGAAGGATGGTAAAAGCCACCTCAGGACCGTACTGGCTAAACAGTGACTGTGAAAGGGAAATCAGTACCACAGTGACTGGGTTTTTTTTTTTTTCCTACAAGATGGACCAAGGTTGAAAAATGATGCACTTACCAAAATCGTTATCCTCATTCAGATCATGGACGCTGATGTCACCTGCATCATCTGCGGTGGCAGGATGGTGCTGAGGGGTCTCTTTGTTCACGGGGTGTCTGGCTATCTCCCTTTCTCATCTTTTCCCTTATTAATTCCAGAAATCATTGTAGGAACAGATGGAATTCTGGCTATAGTAACAACATAGCCTGAGCTTCAAGAGCAGGAATAGCTTTTTCATCAAGCTCCAGTCTAAGGTTTTCAGGAGACTTCTTCCCAGTCTCTTTGGAGGGTATCAAAATATTTACAGTGCTCCAAATTTCCAAAATGATCCAGCTTTTTCCTGCCAAACTGTCTATCCATTTTGACAGAGTCCTCCCATGCTCCTTTACCTCCCACCACCTGGTGACACCTGCCACATCTGGGCTCGTTTTGTCACAGTCTGGCCGCAGGTTCCTGGAGATAATTGCGAGAAACATCTGCTACTGTCCATGTTGTACCTCTGATTTCAGAGAAATGCAAGGTGTAGCTTTGAATAAGTAAATCAGAGTTACATTCAGAGCTGTCCAAACTCCAGGAACCTCTGGCATGTTTGTGTTCAGATGATCTTTTGACAAATCCCACAACTTCCTCACCATTAGGTGGGCACAGAAAGTCCTGAACTTGACTGAGAGGTGTCTGTCCCCTGCACTTCTGGAGTCAGCCAGTCCAAAGGGAGCAGTTTCCAACAGCACAACAATTTGCCTCCCCACCACATTATGCTTGGCAAGTGGCCTGAGACAGATGTACACTTGCTTCTTAATTAGACAGCTTTTTCCTTTCTATCCAGTGAGTTTTCCTGGTTTCTTTCACTGGAGAGTGTCCATAGGAAAGGCAAGAAGCACAGCTTGTGACCCCTGCAGCCTTGCAAAGTGCATTTGAATAAGGCAGGAAAAGGCATCCAAGCTGGTATACAAGTGACAGATTCCTTCTGCACTTGGGCATGTTTGGGGTCAAATGTTCCAGTTCTTCTATGAATGAATCCCCAGCCATACAGGTAAGAAAAGAATTAAAAAGGTTTTGGCCTTCACAGGGTAAAATCTAATCTGTTAGAAACTATTTGGGATATAAAACAATTAAAACCTTATGTGAGTAAATAGAAACTTCATACTGGAAAGGTTTTTTAGTGCCAGAGAAGAGCCTGTAGACCCTTTGGCCATGGATCTCAAGGTTCACCTCGCATCACTACTTCCTCCAAAGCAATGTTTTCATAACAAGAACCTACTGATGATCTTAGGGATAAGTGGCATTACTTCTGAGGTGGAGCACTCCTCTTTCTCAGCCTCTAAGAACATCACAGATTTCTGTAGCAGCATCTATTTCCATAATATTTTCCATCTATTTTTACAGGTAGGCTATCCAAAACACAAAATGTAACTGTTGTTCTATAATAGGCCAGGTTGTGTACGTTAGCAGAAAATGGAAGAGGAAGATTACTCTAGGTGCTCTTTCCCTTCATAGAATAGAATCATTGGATGGTTTGGGTTGGAATGGATCTTAAGGATCATATTGTTCCAACACTTCATGCCTTAATTCATCCCATGTCTCTCTTTCCCCCTGCCATATTTGCCTAGCTTTATGAAAGCCATTTGGGATGAGAAACTGGTTTACTGAGGGCCTGTACTGTAGGAACAGCATTTGCAAAGAGGTCTCAATTATCTGAAACACAGGCTCTGTGTGAGGGAAAAATATATCATGGTAAAGAGAGTAAATAAAGAGGGTAAAATGCCTCTGGAGGATGACCATTCCCTGGACCTAATCATCTGATGTAGGCCAAACCTGAGGGTCTGGACACACTCATGTTGAAGGTACATAGAGGAGACTCATTTGACTAATTTGTCTCTTTTATCCATTCCTGAGGCATCTACTTGACAAAAAAAGGCTGACTAAAATCAGGAAAAATATTAATTTGCTGTGTCAGAGTTGTTCTGTTTCTTCCAGAATGTAAAAAAAGTGGCCCCTGTCCTCTGTCTCCTTTCTTATGCCGTGTCCAGCAGTCTCAGACATGGAGTAACATCTTTTTCAGCTTTTGCTGAGTCTGCCAAAGCCACTAAAAAGACACACCTTTTCAACCTATTAGCTGGAGCTGATGTATTCCATGATAAACTCTGGGGGACCTGGAGGGCTTTTTCCCCATGCCATCGGTGCTCTGATGTAGGAAACACACCCAGGAAAGGAGAACACAGACCCAGAAAATGCACCAGGTCTCAATTCATCCTCTTGTGTTTCAGGGAGGGTGTTGAATTGTCCAGTCAAGGAAATGTTTTGATTTTTAAAACCATTCCTTTTTTTTTTTTTTTTAATCCCCCCCCCGCCCTTGTTTTGGGAAATGAGAAAAATATATAAAAGCAAGTTATTAATAAAACATCTATTATGCCCATGGGACAGAGGTCCTTCCGTATTGTTCAGATGGCATGTTTATTGTTGACATCTCTCTTTTCTCTGAGTATGCACAGAACCCTGAAATCCTTTTACATTTTTAATAAGATTATTTCTTTTTTTCAATCTAGTGCAAGAAAACCGCATCTGCAATATGCATAATACTCTCAAAAACTGCAGCATCAGAGGGAAAGCACTGCCAGTGTTTTTGGCTATGTGCACTTCAAAGAGACACAACGTGAAAAAGAATAGTACTAGAGGTCTCAGGAAGGTGCTCGTGTTTTGCATCTTAGGGTGTGTTTGTTTAAGGTAGTTGCCTTATTTTTCAGTTCTCACATTTGAGGTAAAGCACATCATAAACACAAGAGGGAATTTGATTTGTTTTCCGACCAACAACACTCCATAAATCTGGAATAACCGATGTTATTGTGTTGCTCTGTCTGAACTCGGTGTCCTATGGAGCAAGGTGATCATCAGCTCTAGGTTCCTGCAGCACTGGGTGGTCTGGGGGTGGTGGAATCTGTGATTCTGTGAAAATGTGGGTTTCCAGCTGAAAAACAAGAGCCTGCACAGCATCACCCGTGTGCATCACCATCAGTGTGTGGGGATGCAGCCTCGCACCGCAGCTGTGCTGAGGGAGCTGATTGTGCAGGATCCTGCCTTGCAGTAGATTCCAAGTCCACGTCCCTGAGCTGGTGTTTTAAATTTGCAACAAAGGGCAGGAGCAGTCACTGTTCTTGTCCTGTGGGTAAAGGACTGCAAGGGGCCCAGGAACCAAGACAAGAGGGGTTCAGGCAGGTATCAGAAAGGCAGGGTTTTGTGGCTGAAGCTGCTGATGGAAATCTGGAGAGCTGCAAGGTGAAGTAGCCACAAGGGAGAAAACAGCAGTACTGGCACATTCTCTGTATAGACAAAAATAGCATTTAATTCCTCAAATTCCCTTGTGAACCTGGTCCAGGCAATAAGGACAGTTCAGTTCTTCAGTGCAGAGCAGAAATCAGAAACAAACAAGCAGCTTGACTCTTTTAAGGGCTGTAAGGAGTTCAATAATGAAAATATTAAGGAACCTTCCCCCTTGGATGCTTAAGAGCTTTGTTCTAAGAGGCAGAATAGATACACAGAGCATCCAGTGAAAGACACAGCAAGTAATAAGAGGTGTGGCAGATCTTCCATTTGAGGGAAGGTTAAATTGATTAAAAGACAAATGAGAGGTGATGTGTTAGTGGTATATAGGAGAGTGAATTGCCAGGAGAGGTCAGTCAGATGATCCTATTTAGCCTTTCCCATAAATCAAGAGCAAGCAGAGTGCTATACAATGGTACTAAAAGCTAATGAATTTAAAAGTGATACAAGTAAAATATTTTCTTACATGGTGCATAATTAACCTGGGAAATTCATCAGATACCATTAAGACAAAGAGCCTAGCAGGATTAAAAATGGATAATAAGTGACAGAAACTACATAAAGATAGAAATGTATACAGGGTGTTCAGCCATTTATTTAAAACCATTTACTGCCTGGGGCTGAAAAGAAACATCCCCTGTGGGAAAGCTTGACATAACACTGGACTTTTTCTACTTTTTTTTATTGCAGTGGGCAGGCTGGAGCCTGAGCAATGGACTGGTCAAACCACTTTCAGTATGGTCACTTTAATTTTGAGAGCAGAGGCCACACCACCATCTACCCAAAATTGCAACCTAAAAATTATCTAAAAGCCTCTGAGCTGCTTCTTTGAAAGCTTCTGAGCTTTGAGACAATATAGAAATCACTGGTGGAGAGGTGCTTGTTCCCTTTGTCCACCAGTAATGTGGCCAAAAAAAACTTATGGGTAAGAGATGAGCACAGAAACTCCATTTTGACAGAGTGGATAACTAATTAGCACTCCATCTGAACTTGCAGTGTTTTATGGTGCCTCTTAAACCTGTTAGACAAAGACTCCTACTGAATGTGTAAGGGGTCACCTCAGGTATTTTGGAGGTGTGGACAGCCTGCTTTGCTGGGAGATAGTGGATTCCAGCACCTCTGAAGTATTTCTGAGCATTTAAAAGTAAATTATAGAAAGTCAGAAAACTTTACCATGGCCAAGAGTCTAGAATACAAATTTCTTTCTGTTCTGTTCCCTCTGAGGTTACCCTGCAATTGGGTTGCAGGGTTGGGTGCCTGCAAAACCCCAAATACCTGATTATTACAGGTGAATTCAGGGTGTAGAACATAAAATGTCTGTGAGGGTGATGAGGTCCTGGCACAGTTTACCCAGAGTGTCCGTGGACTCCACTTTCCTGGAAGTGTTCAAGGCCAGGTTGGATGGGGCATGGAACAACCTCAGATAGTGGAAGGTGTCCCTGTCCATGGCAGGGGGTTGGAATGAAATGATTTTTAAGAACATTTCCAACTCAAACCATTCCATGATTTAAAAAAACAAAAAAAAAACAACAAAAAAAATATGTCTGCATAAAAATAAAGTGAGCACTAAAATGGAAAGGTCTCTTTTCACACTTGTCTCTGTGTCTCAGTTTCCTGTACATTTATGTTCATCCCCAACTGTCATGTCCTGAGTCTTAAATTAATTTTTATTTTAAACACCAATGCAAATTTTGTGTGAAAAATGGTAGTGAGGGCTCTATCTAGCTAGATAGATGTTCTCTATCCAGCATGAAACACATCTTTGCAACAAGACTAAGTAAAAATGGACATTAATTCTCACAGTATTTCAGGTATGTTTGGAAGTATGGGGTTGTGGAGTGTAACAATAACCTGCAGTGATGGCAGAGGACATTTTTTTTCTGTGATCAACCATGGTGAATTGGCACAAGGATGAGATTGTGGCTTTGGCATCCTGAAGCATTTCTTGAAGAGAAGGGTTTGGGTACGGCCTGACCTGCACAGGCCACTTGTTTGTCCCTTGATCTCAAGGGAAAGGTTGTTTTTAATCCAAAGTGGGTGCTAGGAAAGGCTCCTATGTTCTGGAAAACACTTGCCTTGGGCTCTGTTCTTGCATCCTACAAGCCCCAGGACTTGTGATTGAGACCCGTGCCCCTGATTACGCTCAGCTTCCCTGTGTTCCATGTTTCCTTTCTGAAGCAGGAACGCCGTGCAGGGGAACCTGCTGTGCCTTGATAATACGTGCGTTCCCCAAGGCTCTTCTGCCAGCCTCTTCTGAGAATTAGCCATGTAAAACCTACACACACTGCCTGATTACACTGGTGATTGTGGGCCCAACTTCCTTCCCAGCTTTCTTCCCAGCTCTACCCAAGCTCTGTATCCTACGTGGAAATTGATTAGCTGAACTTCTTGAGTGCCTTGGGCTGCATGGCAGCCTGAGGCTCTGTTGCAGCATGGGGTGCTTGCAAAAAAAGGCTGAGTGTTACCTGCACTGCTCTGGCAGAGAATTAAATAACTGTTAAAATGTATGCTGCTTGCAAAATAGATATATCTGTATGTATGTAAATAAAAATAGGAATAAATATTTGTTCAGGGGAGTTTATGCCTCCTCTTTCAGCTGTAGCTCAGCAAGTCAGCGTGTCTCATAATTTCTTCAGAAATCCTACTTTGCAATGGAATTTCTTGACTTAAACTGAAAATATTTCTCTCTGAAGCTTACAATTCAATACATTGATGTTTTGTCTTTAATTTAATGATAAAAAATTGTAGCTGGAAATGCCCTTTTTTGGTTCCATTAGAGGTTTATTTCTGATATCTCCTTACTGAACCAATCCCAGATTTGTGCTCATGCTTCTCAAACCAGTTTGAGTAGAAGATGCTCTTCACAGAGAGAAGATGCAGATAAACAGTGATCCTTGGACATATTTGTCTCTGCTGCATCCTCAGCCTTCATTTTTTCTGATCATTTACCATTAATAGCTCCTTGCTCAAAATATCTGTGGCCCTTCTCAAACTGATGCTGGCTCCTTTTTCCTGAAAAAGAAAGGTCTTCTGCAAGTCTAATTTTGACTTGCTAAAATTTTAGCAGAGTTTGAGCAAAACTCCTACCAAGTGATAGTGAATATTCTAATAAGTAACAATTGGAAGAGCAATGTGGTGGTGATACGAGCTCGGTGAATTGCAAAAGTTGGGCACTTTTTAGAAATGTTCATGTCCAGAAATGTTTATGGACTGTCAGAATGCTGAGCTGTGGCCTTGGTTAATAAAGAGCAAACTGCCTGAGCAAGAGGAAAAAGAAACTCTGCTGCAGATAAGGTTTGAGAATTTATTTTTATTGATTTATATTTTATTATATTTTATTTTTTAAATTTATTGTTAAATGTCTATTTATTTTTATTTTTATAAAATATATTTATAATTAAAATTACATTTAAAGACTATATTAATAATTATATTAATATATAATTATATATAAGTAATTATACTAATGCAATATTATTATATTTAATTGTAGTTTATAAAATATAATAACAAAATTTAAATAAATATTTATTTTTTTTTTTTCCTCTTTTCTTCACTTTTACCCTCCTTTCTCCTTTTGGTTGCTGCTGATGGCAGGGGCTGAAGGGTTGGCCCTTTGACTAATGGTTGAGTCAGTAATTTTTCCCATTAAATTAATGTGTGTATTAAGAGGGACAGGAAGAATTGGTCTCTTGGGGAAGGAAGCAGCTTGGTAGCAAGGCATGGCCATTCCTTTGTGTTGTCGGGATGAGAAAGGAAAGGCATCTGCTGCAGGCCCTGGATTTATACACTCCTCTGGTGAGAGCCACTTGTGTCCCCCCAGATTGTCTGCCCACGGCCAGGCTGCAGTTTAACAGAGCATTTAGCAGAGCAGTCAGCACTTTTGTAGTGTTCATGTAAGGAGCCCTTCAAACCCAAAGAAAGGATTGTGTGTCCAAAAGTTTCCTGGAATTTTTTTTTTCCCTTTAAAGCAGTTGATCTTAAGAGAGATACGGTGCATTTCATAAGCCTTGTCTTATAAAAACAGGACGAGAGGAGTCTCCATGCTCTGAAGAAAGAAGATTAATTAATTAATTAAGAATCTTTTCTTCTGAGTGCAACAGGCTCCAAGTAACAAGTGAACTTTTCATTTCCAGTAATAGCAGAAATTACTTCAATAGCATGATTGTGAGCACCCGTGGGGCCATAATGTGAATGGTCTTTATTAAGGAATAGACTGAACTTCTGACTATCTTTCTTCCAGTCATTTCCACAGGCTATAAACAGTGCCTGGTTTGTTGCTATTAAAGGAGTCTATAGATGATGATGCTGAAAAGCATCACTGTTTAAGTATTCATGGCTTGACATTAACATGAAAAATATTTTCTTGAACATAAAGTGAATTTGGGTTCTCCTGTACATTATGGTTTTGTTCAGAAGTTACTGAGGCGGATGTTTGTGATACGAGGGAGATTTTGTTTGGTTTTGTGCTTTTTTATTTTAATTACTGGCCACTACCCCTCTGTTTTGCTGGATTTTTTAGACGTGTGAGAAGTCAGAAAAAATATCACAGGGTCAGTTCTTAGTACCTGATGAAAGAGCCTGGTCTTAGTTAACCATCAGGCCTCATTACATATTTGTTCCCATAAATGACTGCTCCAAGGAGTGACCTTTCCTGAATGCCATGGAATTTTGCTCAACAGTGCTGAGCAAAAGCTGAATCAGCCCATGATCTGCAGAGGTGATATTGAAGACATATCTCTCATGCACAGCAGACCTATGCATTAATCCTATGTTTTGGGGTCTTTAATTGCTTTAAATATTTGCTTCTGGATCTGTGTTTCACACATCTTATTTACATGGTTTATTTTTCATTTTATGAACAAATCGATAACCAGACAGACTCTTTACCACACTGGATTAGTTTTATTTATTCTCTTTGAACTTGATTAAAAAGCTGTCAAACATAAGTCTACATTTTATCAGCAGAATACTTTTACAAAACAGGGTAGGAGATGTGTATAGCTGGAAACATACATTTCAAAATGAAACAATATTTGGTATATTCTAGACAGTTACCCTTTTGTTTATCCATGACAACTGAAACTAACCATCAAATGCATAAATTGATTCAAGTCTAGCCAAGTAATCCTAAGGGCATATGAAAAGGCTTTTTTTAAAGTTCTTTCTAGATGAATTTTATGTAGTTCACCAATAAAGCATCCTCAGGAGCACAATACAAATGCTACAGAACATGAGATAGCTGGGGAAAGCGGGCAGATGTACAGTGTGATGAAGAATCAAAATGGATGTTACATTAAAATGAGCAGTCATGCAATGTCTTCATTTCATGTACTGCGTTTAAGTAAAAATGCCAAAGTTCCAATTCCATTTTTAATTTCTTTTAGGCACTATTATGCAAATAGTGACATTCTCATTTTGTTTGTGTTTGTTTATTTTATTTGTTTAAAAGCATTAAATGCAATTTTTTTTTTCCAGCTCTTGGGGTAGACAAATTGATTATCCATCATGTCTTTAATTTTCAACGTATATCAAAGAGAAAGGTAAATTATACTCAGATTAGCTATGAATGATCTCGTATCGCTGCTTTAATTAATTGCTTTTAATATACATACTTTAATCCGTTTTCCACAAACCTCCCCAATTATTATCTGTCTTTCTGTGCCATTGCATATGTTGGTAAACAGCATTTTCTATGGTCTAGGGCCATATGCTGTATGCTCAGCTTGCAGAAAAAGTGACACTTGGAGTGCTAGCATAATGAAACTCTCAAAGGGTTAATGCAGAATACATATAGGCAAATGTTGACAATATTTTTTATTCCAATGTTTGAAAATTAGACACAAAATCATCATTAAGTTTGCACAAAATGAGGCATCTGTCACTTGAAAGAAAAAGAAATATTTCAGAAATATGTTTACAGAAATGTAAAAATATTAGACATCAAGACAGATGTGAACGTTTTCAATAACAGGCCCTGTCTGTCAGTCTTCCTCCGAGCCGAAGATCTTGCTGTACTCGCTCAGCATAAGTTCAACTATCTGATTTTGGTACAGCATGTGGACTGCCATGTTCCCTGTCTCCTTTTCAGGTCTAAGGAGTGTTGGTCCAAACACAATTCCTAAGCTTTGTGTTGACATAAGATTCACGGATTCCTTGGCTGCTATCCTGTTGACAAAAGGAAAGAACTGGTTAAAAAAGAAGGGTGTCAGAGGAGTCACTATTGCTCTTGAAGCACATAGAGGCACTTTTTAACTGCTTCTCCTGATAGGGGTGTTTGTTTGATTAACTTATCAAAAAGAAAGAAAACAGGGAGGCAAGAGAAATTTCTGCCAGTGTGACAAACAAGGAAAGGAGGGCTTTTGTAGTGCCAGGGAGAAGATTCCCTGCTTCCCTTAACATGGTCTCCAGCACTGAAAGAGTTGTGAAAACCAAAAAAAAGCCCCTTAATACAGAGCTCATATGAAACACATTCCTTCTGCTAATTTAAATCCAATAAAGTGAGTATGGTCTGAAATGGATTGTGAAATTTATGTAACTAAAGACTTTTGCATGCCTTATCCTGACACAAAGTTTCTTGAAAGACACAGAGACCACATACCTTAATGAGACGACTTAGAAAATAATGGTAAGGATTATAACCTTTGATATCTTTATTACCCACAAAATTACAAGAGAAGGACTATTATTATTAGAAGTTGATCTTGTGTCTGTATTAAGACTTAATATTCCTGTGGAAAGGGCATTAAGGATGGAGAAGTCTGGTCTAAGAACAGTACAGGTTTAATGGATTGAGTTTAGGTAGGAAGTTTGGCATAAATCTCTGCGGTGGTGAGTACAGACTAAGTAGAAATCCATTTCCCTCAACTCTCCAGAATATATTATGTATCCTAGGGTTGGAAAGACTAGTAAATGAAGATACATATTTTATAAATAAATTGCACAGCTCCACCAAGGAATGCAAACTAAATGCAGCTTTATTATGTAAATGTTTGAATTGATGGATGCCTCCTTAACCTGCTAGCTTTAACTTAAGTATTCCAAGTGGATTGTTGAAGCCAAGTTCTGCTTTTCCCCCTCCTCTGCCATTGTCACTTACCTTTTTAAAATCCAGACAGCCATTTTAAAAGCCATCACAGCTGTCTCTGTTTTCCCGTGCCTGTTGCTGAACTTACAGCCAGCCACACTATAAGGGAAAGAAACTTTGCGAGACCTGATGGCTCCAGGCACTTAAAAGAGTATTTCTTTCATTTTAGTGGGTGGGTCACACAGCAAAAAGCATCTCTTGTGGATTTGTGCCAATCTTGTCGTTTACCACATTGCTGGAGCATCAACACTCATGGGTTTTTTTCCCATATATAAATAGGAAGAATTACTTCGTTCTGCCTCATGCTAGTAACCGTGGTGTCCATTGCACAAAACACTCTCCATATGGCACTGATCAGATTGGCTTAACTATTAGTTTCTTAAAATATAGCATCTTCATTAATTTTTTTAAAAATTAATTATCTTTCCTCTGTGGTAATATTAATATATCATCTCTTCTCTTAGGAGTTCATAAAGTCTCAAAAGTTAGAAGTTTTGTTGCCAAGCGACTGCGTGGGCTTCTGATGGATGTCACACATCTTTACCACAATTAAAAATGTTACAGAGGTGACGAGATTGTTTTTCTTAATGCCACTTATGCAGAGGCATCTACAGCAAGCTTGGGGACCTCTCCAGGAGAGAAACTTGGTTTCTGTTGAGCTTGTTCTGTGGTAAAGGTTGGAAACTTCATAAAGTATTTGGAGATGACATCAGCATGAGTAGAGATGCATGTGTGGCGTCAAGTTCATCACCTTTGTCTTGGGTAGCTTTAGAAATAATCAATTTAGCAGCATCAGCCATGGTCTTGAGACAAGAGGGTGTTGATAATGGGCAGCATTGATGGAGCTGGAGGAGAAGCTCCTTGCAGGGAGAAGGAGGCAATGGACCACAGATGAACGGAATCTGGGTGAAGAAATGTGGCAACAGAGCTCAGTTTACTGAAGGGACCGGGGGTGGGACTGCCTTCCTTTGTCTGTAAAATCTGGAACAAGATGTTGAGATCCCATCTTCCTGATGGGGACACAGAAAATGGAAGATGCATGGCCAACCCCTCTGCTTTTGCCTGCCATCTTTCTGAAAGAGAATAATTCCCCTGGTTTATCCTGGAGATTCCATCCTTCTCATGGCATCCTGGCAAAGTCCAGGCATGATGGCATTTCCCAGCAATCAGGAGGTGGGGCTATGGCACGAGGCAATGGAGGCTGTGAGTGGTGTGAGTTGATGATGGAAAGGAACTGGCTGTGGTTCATCAATGTGTAACGTGGCATTAAGAGCATTTCTGTAAATTTGGGTTCCCTCAGCATAATGCTAGAATAAACAGTACTGTACTGAGAAAATATCCTGAAAATCCTTGATATATTCATGTAGTTTCACTTGTTTTCACTATACTAACAAAAAAACCCCATAAACCAAGAGAACCTGGAAACATGGAAAGTCTGAACAGTTAAATAATTTGCAGTAAAGCACAGCTACTGAATAAATAGAAGGAAGGACTTCAATCCACTCTGAAAAGAATAATTAGAAGTTTTGGACTTCGTGTCTTTTTGGATTACAAACATTTACCAAAGAAATTCTATAACTGATATTTTTATCATCTCTCCACAAAAGAAGTCAAATCAAATCAAAATATAGTATGCATACAATGCTATTGCTATAGCTACTAGGTGAAATTGAGTTGTTAAAAGAGAAAATATTGAAAAAATGGGCAAGAATTCTTTTTTTGGCAAGAAAAAGAACAGAAAGAGTGACACACCATTTTCAACATAAAGAGTGAAAGGAAATGCCAGAGGTACTTTTTGTCAAGCTCAAATGAAAGGAGCAATGATCCATCAATTTAAGGTTATTTTAGAAACAATCTATAATCCGGTGCCACAGTTGTTGGCACTATATCAAGAAATTGTTGGGTGCTATGCTGCACTAGATTATTTCTTTCTTTCTCCAAAATAACTGAGTTTTGAGAATGTCTTCAGTCCTTAAAATCACAAGTCAGGAGAAAAGCAGAAAATATACTTCTCATTATTAATAGTAATGAAATTAATGATGAATTAAAACAGCAGAAGTGTCTGATAGCAGGGCTGTAGTGTCAATGGCAGATATATAAGGAAAAATACTTGGAATTTATGCTTTGGCTGTTGCCAAGGCAACTGCAATCTGGAAAACGTGTGACGGAGAGCAGGGCAAGTCTACAGCTAAGAGGGTCATTGTATGGTGAGTTGGCTCTCTAGTTCCATTAAACCTACACTTTTCAAACTCTCTAAGTAAAATCATTATTAATTTTGACATTTGGAAAGCACACTGGATTATTGCTCCAAACGCAGTAGGTGTTAGGAAATGTTCTTCATCCATTTTTACTTTCTAGTAACTGCTGAGGAGGAGAAAGGGTTTCTGCAGTGACTCTGACTCCTTAACATCTTAATATTCCTATTGCACATAAAAAAATGAGGAATTCAGTGTACTTAGGGAGGAAAATCCATTGGAAAGGACACTTTTACCGTAGGCTGGAAAGTGTTGGAGGGTAGAGCCAACTGCTTTGAGAACTGCTCACTTTTACTTTCTTATCCTTTTCCAGCCTATGAGGATTTAATTTTGCTCCATGTCAGGGGTGTTTCTCCCCTTAGCAGAACTGGTTTTAGCCATGCCTGGTATTCTTTCACTGTTTTAAATTATATTTAAGGGTAACTTTTCAATACGTTAATCCTGTTATTCTTCCATGAACTGGTAATATTGACTGTGGCTGAAGGACAGCACATTACAAAATGAGGGAGTCAGAAGGAGAAGGGGTCACTTGGAATGAGGTTACAGGCTACAATGGCTGGCTGGTGTAGGAAATGCCATCCCCTGAATTCAGTGGAGGACTGAGGGGTAAAAGTAGGTTTTGTTCTGATCAGGATCCTGTCCTCCAGTTAGGCACAATATTTGTGTTCACTAGGGAAGTATCTGTCCCTAGAGACAGAGACCAAGACCAACACAGAGGCCAAGAGAAATTGAAGATAAATAGGAATAAATGAAACTCCACCAAAAAGATTAAAAATGCTGTCTTTGTGTCATGCCTTCTCTTGGTACAGGAACAAACCTTTTGAAATTAGGACCCAGCTCCTCTCTGGGTGGGGTATTCCTTGACAGCCCATTTGGGTGGGTTTTGTACCTTTGCTGGACTGTGCTGGCAACCACTGTCCTAGAGTTGCTCACCCTGATGGATGACGGGACTGATTTGAAATGTAAGTTCCTGTGAACTGCCTTAATAGGTCAAAGTGTGTGCCTCCCATTGATTCACTTTGCCAATAATTATCCTCAAATTAGCCAATATCTCCTTCCTATCTATTCTCAGGCATATGCAAATGTAATGTTGTAGCTTAAGGACTTGGCCCTGGTAAGGGCTCAGCTGCCTTCAGCTCTCCCCAGCAATAATTCTGTTAACAGGCCTCTTCACTGCACTGGTACAGGCCAGTTTTTATGCAGCAGCTTTCTGACTTCTGGTATTGCAGAGCTCGCGATCAATTTGTTAAAATTTGTCTCTTATGATGAACAGCTTCCAGCTCAACATTTTACGCTGCTCTCCTTCCCAAATGCTGGTTCACAGGAGTTAAAAAATAACAGGTATTGCATACTTTGCTTTAGTGACAAGACATTTGGGAAGGAATCATCCAACCTTGAAATAAAATCTTTATTGAAAGCAATTCTACATCCATGCCAGTCAGATACATTGTATGATCAGAGGAGGTGTCCCAGGGGAAAGCTCAGTGCTGTAGACAGGGTTGATTACTTGGACCTCCTGTCAGTTCTTAACTCATTGACAGTGGCTGAGACATTCAGTACAACTTTGTTTTCTTTATTTGGAAGTAAAGTTAATATACTTACCTTAACTGTGCCAAATGTACTGGAAAATAACCTGATAATAAAACGTACCGTCCTAGGAAGTGATAATGTCTGTGTGTGTATAAGCACATTTTCAGGCTTTTGCAGCTGGGTTTTTCTGTGTTAGGAAGGAACCACAGCTACAACATGATGCACAGATAACCTAAACTATCAGGTTTTTTCCTCAACATATTTCCTTTTCATTTAAAGCCTGTTACACTTTCCTGAGATACTGTGTATCACATCCACATCATTTTCTGTCGTCAATTTATTTCAGTTCAGCTGCAGTCATTGTTTTTTGGGAAGAACTTGAGTTGATTTTGTACTAAAAAGACAAGTGAACTGCAGCTTTGAGAGTCTTTTTAATGTACAAATAGCAGTCCTTTACCAGATCAAAATCTTGTAGAGATATCCATACCCAGCTGGATTCACCAGCTGAGGAGAGAAACCAAAATACACACAATTGTGCAGGAAGAGTGCAGGGCCTGTGCATGACTTAATTCCATCTTGGGAAACTTATGGAGGTAACTGGTGGTAAAGGAGCCCCTGATGCCACAAACTCTATTTGTGTAAATTGTTCAATTCCTTGCACTGCTACATAGATAAATTTCAAATTTAGCATTACATTCAGATTCTTGATATTTTATGAATGCAGACTAAACCTTATTATTTTCTATATGGGTGGTTTGCTCAGGTGCATTACAGTGGCATTCACCAGCTGATGAAGCTAAGCAGAGCAGGCATCATCAGTGGAATCCTCAGCTTGTGAGATCTGTACACTGTGATGGGAACAGGGAGATTGGTGTGTACAGAACTGAGACCTAAGGCTTCTGCTTATAGAGGAGCTCCAAAACACTGCAATGTCTATCCTTTTCCAAATGTACTGTGTGGTTTCCTCTGCAACAAATAAGCACAATTCAGGGGTCACAGTGCACTAACACAGTTTTAAGCTACTTGCATCTAGCTGTGTAAAACATGAAGGCATTTTAAATCCCTGTTTGTTCCATAGGTAGAATTTGAAACAATAGCTAGGCTGGTAATAGAGAAACCAGGTCATGGCATAGGATATGTTACAAGAGGGGTCAGAAATAGTTCAGACATACTTAAGAGCTTGCTTTTGCTGAAAATAGCCTCGATGGCTCCTGGCCTACAGAAACTCCACGGGCTTCCTGTGCTCTGCAGCTGTGGGTTCATGTTACAGCTCTTTGGGAAAAATCCCTTCTCTTCAGTCACTCTGGGATACAAGAACGAGCACTTGATGCTGTCTTCCTCCACAGACTAGGCTTTAAAAGTGACCATTGGGTGGCTATTTATAGCACCTGGACAGCTGACAGGGACCTGGTGGAGAGTGGGCTTCCTCAGGGGATCCCCCGCATATCTCACAGCAGGAGCCCTTCCCTGGATGAGCTGCCTTGGAGCCTGGCCCTAAATGAGAATAATAACTAAACTAACTCCGAACATTGCTTCACAGTTGGCTGAATAGACTGTGAAAAGCTGAAGAAAGGCATTTATTCTGGCTTAGCCTGGTTTAATAAGAGAACAGTTAAAAATAAAGTCTCCTCAGCACTGGGTGAACTTTGCTTCCCGTGTGACAACCCTGCAGAAGAGCATGGGGGCTCTTGCACACACCTCACAGAATGCCTGGCTTGTGGAGAAAGACTTTATCTTCTGGGTGGCTGAGGACAGCATGTAAAAACACATTTAGGTATCTAAAGATACTGCAGCCTCTACAGGGGCTTCATTCGGGACAGTGCTTTGGAGAAGTCCTGCTTGTTCTTCTGCACGAGGGGAGATGCTCCTGCTCCACTGAGGAGCTGTGAGGGAGGGTCACAGTTTATCTGTGCCTCAGCCTCGGGATTGTTTGTTTTCCTGGACATCTGAGTCCTGGAAGCTCCAAAGGCAGGAGGGGCACACTGGTGCATGGACTGCAAAGGCAGGAACCTATCACCACAGTGTGGCACCCCCAAGGACCTTGGTGTGGGCAAAGGATCAGGTCCCACTCCCCCAAACCAAATTGTATCACAGAGATGAATTCAAAATCTTTCCACTAAATCTTCCCTATTACAAAAATACCAATCCTCCCTTTTGGAAAACTGATCCAACTGGGTGACCTGCTAGGTTCTTCCATTTACTGACAACCAGCACTCTGTCCTCCCAGTTTGGCTTGGGTTTTAATTTGTTGTGTGTGAATGCAAGCTGGTTCTGACTGGTGCTCTAAAGAGGACAGATCTGGCTGGTCCATGCTGCTGTTGTGCCTGCAGTTTGCCTGTTTGGGCACAGCCTTTTGGTAGGAGTCAGCTGAGGGCCATGAACTTCCTCAAGGAGCATCCTGGACTCCTCTGGCTGCAGCTCTGTGCACAAGGTGTTAATTTTTGCCTTCTTTAGTAGCTCTTCAGCAGCAAATTTAGCTCAAACAAGAGCAATTCCTTGCTCAAAAGTCACACAGGCACTGTGAGCATGCGCCTCTCTTTGGGGAGGGGATGCAGGACAGAGCAAAACCCCTGTGACAGATGTTGGGCAGATGCTGATGCACTTCTTAGAGGTGTTTGGATAGTAGAGTGACAAAGGCAGTGTGAGACTGTAGAATAACATGTGCACAGACAGAAGTACCTTAATGCCTAAAATGTATTTTTGGCTGGTGGTGTAATTTCTGCTATGCTTGATTTTTTTTTTTTTTTTATTATTTACTTTTAATTCTACTTCTGATATATATTTTTTTTTTTCTCCAGAACAAATAACTTATTGTAAAGACCAACCTGTCATAGGTCCTGGATTTGTATGCTTTTGTGGCCTGTGTGGTTCAGAAGGCAATAGATAGTTTTAAATAAATAAAGCTTTAACTTTGTAAATTGCTTAAATATTTTTGTTCAAGAATGCCTGAAGCTACATTTTCTTGTAACATTAAAAATAAAAAGCAGTTAGTAACAATCTTGCTTAAATCACGAATTGTAAATATAGGACCTTTATCGTCAGCACAGCACATCCAAAAATGTCTTTGTAAAATAAATCAAATTATATGAGTTAATTGATTCCAGGCAACATCAGCAACTGCAGGTGGAAACTGAATAACAGGATGTTTATTAATGAGGGACTATTAATCAAAATTGACAATATCAATTCCTGTTTCTTTTATTTGAATTCTACCTGTAAAATCCATGAACATACTCACTGGATTTTAAAATAAAAATTTAAAAGTAAAGAAAATGCTGACACTTGGGATTTTAGCTTTAGATGTAGGGCTATTTGTTTAAACAGCAAAAGGATATCCTAAATCCAATTTGACAGGCAATGCCAAAGATGCCAGTGGTAATTAATTAGCACTTAATTTAGACCACAGAACAACAGGATATGGAATTGGTGCTCAGTGCCATTTCCCCTTAGGCTTCATCTCATGAGGGTCAGGAGTATGGCTGTTGCATTGAAGGTCAGTAAATAAATTGGGGGAACACATTGACACTGGGCTTTTCATGATAGATATCCTTCACCCTTATTGCTGCCTCTGGCTATGGCTGATGAGAAAAGGACTGCAATTGTTCTGTGAAGAATGTTGTGGTGCCCAGGCTCGAGTGGAGCAAGGTGGTACCTGAGCTCAGGAGGCCAGCAGTCACCGTGCTGGCAGAGAAATGCCCCAACTCTGTGCCTGGGCTGGAAATAAACTCTTGACTGTAGCAGAGAAAGCTTGAGGAACTCTGACAGGCGAGAAAATTCACTTAAAAGCAGCCCTTAAGTTTGCTAGATTTGTGAGCTTAGCTCTAGATTAAGCATAATTAAAATCAAGGGAAGATTTTTAAAGTGAGGTTAGAAACTAGGTCAGCAAGGGAAAAAACACATTTCCTTATTATCCTCTTGTCTTTGTCTTATAATATTTGGTGCTCCTCCATAGAGCTAAAGGCTCTTAATAAAGGTGGATTAATGTTATTAGCAGCATTGTTTCCTGATGGGGACACTGAGGCTTTGATGTGCTTAATGATGGACAAACAGAAAATATGTGGCAAAAAAGGAAAACCACAAGTTCTGGGTTGTAACTCGGTGAGAGAAGCCCCTCTGAGCAGCACACCCAAGCAGAGGGGATATGGAAAACACACAGGACACCCTGTCCCTTCTTCCCAGAAGTACATCAATGGCATTCTTTGGTTCAGATTTACTGGTTTGAAAGGTAGAAAGATGATGAGCCTCTGTATAATAATTTAATCCTCCTGCTCCCAATAAAATTAGTGCATCTGTCAGATGCTTCCACACTCTCTCTTCCAGTAATCTCTACCTTTCAAAGGAGGGCCTCAGATGGAGGGTGTCAGCACTGGCACAGTTATTCAGTGATGTTACAGCTTCCTGAAATCACTTCTCACAAACTGTACCTTACTATGCCTAAATAGTCCAGTTCCCCATGTCCCACAGGGTGCTGAACAATGTGAGCTTCAGTATTTACAGCAGGGTGGCTCTGGTTGCACAGTAGTGCAGTTTTATCCCCTTGGTCCCCTGAAGGGCTGTCTGCATTGCTACATCATGAAAACACTGAGTTTAGACAGCAGCCTCTGCTCAGAAAATGTATTTTGGAAGCCCCAGGTCAAGAGTTATTTTAACTTTCACTTCATCGGACCCTTTGCAGCATCTCTCTCTGGGCAGCAAGTGAAATTTTGATTACTCTGGAAGTCACTGACAAAAATCCCAGCAACTGGAAGCCACAACGGAGTCAGAATTTCTCCTTATATGAGCTTAACTTTTCTCATTTTGGGTGATATCTGCTTTTACTAAGTGGAGTTACTGCTTTTGACTATGTTCAATCTATAACCTCTTGCAGCCTTCAATTACAGCCTTTTTGTGCTATAATCCAGTTGACAGCAAATAACTCAGCCCTGGATATGACAGGTTTACTTGCTGACTTAGAGCCCAGAAGGGGCAATTGAGTGGAATTTCAGCCTGGGATGTTGAGCTATAGACATCCTGCTCAGAAATTCATCTTTGCTTGTGAGTCTAGAGCAGCCCATGAAAAACACAGTTTCATTATCAATACATTGGTTTTGTCCAGTGTCATGAATGAATTATTCAGTTCTGTGAGAAACCCAGTGATTTTTGACATTGAAATCAGAGAATGTGGCAAAGAATTCCACCAAAGTCAGGGAACACAGTCTCGCCAAAGTTTTCCTTTTCTGTGAATTTTTATATCCTAGGATCACTGAGTCATTTGGTTTAGAAAAGATCTCTAAAAATATCAAATCAAAGCATTGTAATTACTTCATAAATTATTTTGTTTCAAGTCTTTTTTAAATAATGAAAAAAATTCAAATGTTGACCTATTAACTGTCCCCAGTATAAAATCTCCATATTTTTTATCCCATATTATCACCATCTTGTTGTTTAAAATGAAAGTCTTTTTGCAGCAATCTACCCAACAGAGATGATTTTCTATGGGATCTGACCTCAACCAGGATTCCTCCTCTTCCAGGTTCAGTTTTGAGCTCTCCACAAGCTGTGATTGCAATATATATATGCGCTGCATTTGTATCAGATTTGAAAGATGCTTTAACATGCCTCCCAGCACCACGATTGTTTCAGCCCTGATACTGAGCATGAGTAGGATGAACGCAGCTCTTAAATGCACTAGTGAGTATGTGCCACGAGTCTTTGATTTCTTTAAACTTATTTACATTTTACTCGCCCTTGAGCAATGAATTTACTATGTCAGCATTGTCTTTTCTACTTACACTTCGTCTGTCTTGTCCGCTCACCTTAGCTTGATGTTTATTTTTTTGTGCACGTGTTTAAGTCCGCTGCACTAAATGCAGGGACTGCCTGGAGTGGAGGATTTTCCATATATTGTGTCTTTCTAAGAAGCACCCTTTGTAGTACTGCAAGTTCTGCAATATTTCCTGGCTTTATATTAACTTTGAATATTCTCATTAGTTCCTTTAAAGTCAAATACCCATTCACACTTATGCTGGTCTCAGATGACTCTGGTCTATCTGCCTTAGATACTTTACAAAGTCTTTATTCTCTACACAGCCAGCCCTACCTCTCTTTAGTCATTGTATTTCTTTCATCTTTGAAGCTTCAAGTGACCAGATTTCCCAATATCTGCTTCTGTCTGACCCTTATCAAAATCCACATTAAAAAACCTGCTGAGAAAACATACAAGAGTCTCTTAAACCTCCTAACCCAAACCATGTTTGACAGAGATTGAAGGATTTAGGAACAACAGGGACAATCTTGCTGTTGATATCAAGGCCCCAATATCAATCATTAGTCTTTGGACAACTCACAGAGTAAGTGGCTTCCAGGACACCTCTCTGTAGGTGCTGCCTCTCCAGCAGAAAATGATAGCCTGGAGTGAATGTTTGTAAATGCATCTACAAGCTTAGAAAGTGCCTCTTTAGCAAGCACATATTGTAGTATATAGGATGCAGAGCTGGATAAACATAATTTAATATGAGAGGTAATGGAAAGATCTTACTGTGTAATCTGGAAAGGTTAAGCAGCTCCTCACCATAGAGGCCAGCTGAGATCCAAAATGTGTTCAACAAGACTTGAAATTTGCCCTGTGATAGAAATCTCAGGGTTGGCTCTGAAACCAGAGCAGCTGCAGTGACTTCCATGGGGTAGATGTTCTGAAGGAATGAAAACTCATTCTGATGACACTTTTATGAGACCTTTATCCAGACATGGAAACAATCTGTGTTGTCTGAGGAGGTTAAAGTTGCCTGCTACTACTGCTGCCACAGCCCTGTGGAAATCCTCTCTGGGCTGAGAGTTTGAACAAGGCAAACTGATGTTCCCAGTAAACTTCACTTGCTGGAAAGCTTCCATATGCTCTAGGGCTGTCCCATATGCCCTGTGCTGATTGTTTGGTGGCTGCTGATGGTGTTTGGTGAAGGCCTGCACTTGGCAGTGGGGATGGCAGTGATCTGGGAGGTGAGAACAGTTTCCAGATGGATGAAGTGCTATCCTGAGGTGGTCTGGGGAGCCTGAGTCTAGTGCTGACACAGAGAACATGGTGCAAAAAAGTTTGTGCTTTTTCCACAAAGGTGCTAGGAGAGCTACAGGGGGAGCTGTAAAAACTACAGGACTTTACTAAATTCCTTTCTCTTGGCTTATCTCCATGGCAAGGGGTGTTCTTCTGGAAGACCACAGCAAAGCTCTGGAGAGGACGTGGCAGTGCTATCTAATGTCAGGGCTGAGGTGGATGCAGAATCCTCAGCTTAGAGGAGGTAACTGGTTGCATCTTGTGGACCAGGGGAGGAGGCAAATTGGCTGGAGAGAGCTGCTTCACAGATTTATGATTTTACATAGCGCCATAATGCGTAATGTACGAAAAGATAAATATTTTCCATTCAGCAACATCTTGCTGTATTTTCATCTAACTCTATAATTTTAATTATAAAGTGAACATAACCTGTATCAAATTATGATTTTGTTAACATATTGAATGAGGACAAGAAAAATAAATACCAGATTTTATACTGTACAGGCACATGAAGGTATAGTAAAAAAATCTGGTTTCCTTGACCACATTGTCATAATATGCATATATAACTGCTTATTGAATCCAGGCTGTGTAGACAACAGAAAGAACACTGGCTCCATACCATCACAATGCATGCCCACAACAAAGAGGAGGAAAGAACAGGCTCTTTCATTGTGTGTTTCTAAGTATTACCAGCAGAAGGGCTAAAACTACCTCTGTCTGAAGTGTATCTATACACCCATGCATAAGTTATTAACGGGGCTCTCTCAGCACAGTTGCTGAAAATATTAATATATTCAAATTATATTCTAGCTACTGCAAAAACAGTAGATCAGACAAATGTATTAAAATCTCTTCAGACAAAAGGAGTCATGTTATTTATAAAGTTCCTCCCCCCCCCCTCCTTACTGGAACACAAACCTTCATTGTATAGAGTACACGAGAATGCAAGATGATCCTTAGATGTCAAAATGTGGCTTCAAGTTTGAATGTAATCATAAAACAGTGACTCCAACGCTCGCCATAAACAAATTGTCACTGGCATTATGTAACTTGGACTATTCACAAAGTATAAAAGATGGGAAGAATAAAAGGTGGCTGCCAAGCACTATGGGCCAAATCCAAAGGTCGTGCCAAATTGCGCCAGTGGGCTGGGAATTGCACACCCAGCGTGGAATTCGGATTTACACTGCTCGGTTCTTGGGCTGCTTAGAGTGAGATTAAGGCTATTTTTTATTCAGTTTGTCAGTAAGGAGGCAAAGCAGCAACCAGTGGCTTCTGCAGCCCCCCTGCTTGCTCTTAGTGGGAGATGGGAAAGCGGGATAAAAGTTTCCTAATTGCCACAGGACCCATTTTTGTACAGAGTGGCTTTCTGGGCTGCAGGCAGGCAGAGTCAGCCACCAGCAATGCAGCCTGGAAAGGGAGCCATCGCTGTCAAATCTGGTGGTCTTAAATTTTTCATGTTAGTATTATGTAGGGTGCTGCCTCTTTGGGCTGAGACCCTGCCCTCCGCCCAGACTCCTCTGGAAAAATGATTAATGAGGGAAGACCAATCACCAAGGCAGAAGGTCTTGTTTGTGAAAAACCAATTAATTTATACTTTCCTTCAGTCCAGACTTTAGGTGTAAAGTACATCTGAAAACAAATGCACTGCACAGATTTAAATTGCAGTTAATGGTTTGTGTTAATGCCCCACCAAACTAGGTGGTTGCCCACTCTTGCTTTTCCCCTGCCCTTCCTTTAAAAAGTAAAATGACATTTTTTTCCCCATCCTGAAATAATTGCTGAAGCAGAGATACTGGTTTAACTCATTATGAATTATTAGTGGAAAAGTGGGTCTCAGAAGTATGTTACATCTGAAATATTTTTCGTCACTTGAACATGTGCCGTCCAGAACTGGCCCTGTTCTACCAGGCACTGGGAACAAACACTTTGCATTCACAGATGCTCCTAATTTGGTGTGGTTTGGAGTGTAATTTAGATCAAACGTATCCATGTAAATGAGTCAGGGTTTCTTAATTAGGTGCCTCTAAAGAAAAGACTTGGACCACATCAGTAGGTGTGGGTGTGGTGCCCACAGTACTGGAATCTTTCTATAGATGAAGCTTAGTTTTGTTCAGGCATACTGTAGGTTTTTCTTTCCTTTTTTATTTTTTTCTTTCTGTTTTTTTTCTAAAGCACAATAATAAATCTGCAGATGGCATAGACATAAAGACGCTACTTCAGAGGAGCTGTCTAAAACACTGTCTCTTTGGCAAATGCCTTAAAGTAGGTCATTCTGCTGTGATTTAGGTTTATATTTCATTGCCAGCTTTTTGTTCCCATTACAAGTAGGGTGCATTCCAGTCCACAGACTTGCTCTTCTTTTTTTTTTTTTCTTTTTTTTTCCGATTGGTTTTTATTTACAAGAATTTCTAGATCTTCATAAGAAAATGGCCAATACCCTGCCAGAAGTAGTAATCATGCACTTGACCACAAAAAGAGATGTATGAAGGTGATAGCCTGTAAATATTGGAATGTAAAGTACCATTCTCTGGAAGGAAAAATTGTATTGATTCTCTTAACATGGTGATTGAAATGATTGTTGCATCTTTTGCAGTGTGTGAAAAAGGATTTGATCTAATATCATCCCAGAACCCTCACAGAGCAGGGCCCTTGTTGTTCAGGTGTTTGCTTTTGCTTTTTACATGTTTACCACTGAAACTCACATATTTTATAGCTTATTAAAAAAAAAATAAATCAGGGTCTGTTTTTCCATCAAAGTGCTGGGGGATTTACATGCCAAACTCTCACTAGCCTTAATGAATTACCTGCATAAATTCCCTTTCAATCAATAGTAGAATAGATCCTATTGTGGTATATTAATTATTTTGCACAGAACACTGACACTTTGGCCTTAAAGCCTTTTTTGTTTTGTTTTAAGTTCCAATGAATATCTGAGAAACTTCAAGCAAATTAGTTATTTCACAACCTTAATTCTGAGAAAAATCACATATCTTTAGGCACAAAAATTAAAAGCATTGCAGTTTACCCTTTGATGACCTGGTTGTGGACATTAGTGTGTTAGGGCCCAATCTCTCCAAATAAAAAAAGAAAAAAAGGGGGAAAGAACCATTGTAATGAATTGAGCATTCCTAATTTTGGCCAACAAAAAGGGATTTGAGCTGGAAGGAACACTGCTAAGAGGTTACAAAATCACATGAATTAACTCTGCCGGTGATATTTTGCTAAAGCTGATGCGAGTGCAAACCAGAAGCAGGATTCTCAGGTGGTCCTGATTAAGTGAAGAGTCCTCAGCAGTAACCAGCCCTCCCTGGGATGTGCTGGCCAGATGCACACACACACACCACAGCACATGGATGAGCCTTCAAAGGCTTGGGGGGCTCAGCTGGGGGATTGGGGAGCAAGCAAAGAGTGGAAGTGAGAAGTGTTGGCTGTGTCATGGTGAGGAAGTGCTTCACCCTCTCCATTCCTCACTTTCTTTATCTACACAACTAGGATAATAAAACTTACTGACCTGAAAAGGAAGTTAGGAGATTTAATTAATGTTTGAAAAGCTTTTTTGAGATCGTTTGATATTGAGTAATGTGGGATGAACAATAGGAGCTCTTGGAAACAGGGCCTCTATCTATCAGGATTTGTGTACTGCACTCAGCACAATGGTGCCGTGCAGCCACAGAGTCAACTGTGTCATAAATATTTAAATTAAAACTATGTTAATTATTTTTATCATTCTGTTATTTGCTGATACACCAGTTCAGCACTTGGTAGCATTGAAGAGTACGGAGTGCAATTATTTGCCTGACTGTTATGAAAATCAGGGTTTATATTTTTAAATACAGTTGTGGAAATCGGAAGTAGATGGAAGCAAGGGGTGAAAATGTGGCTTTAATTGCTCATCATGCTTCTTCTTAAAAGCACTAAGTGGTAAGGTACTCCTTGGGGAAGAACTAAACTTTGTAAACTTTCTTATTCCTCAAAGATCAGGATTTGGCATAACTGCAAAACCCTCCATAGCAGGTCACCCCAACCCCAAAAAGTAAAAAATCAAAATGCACAAAGATGCATTCTGAAAGGCTGGATTTAGTTTTAATTTTTTTTTATTTTTTTTTTTTTCCTTTAACCCAAAATCTACTATTACTGCTGTCCTGTACACACTTGTGCCTGGTGCACATTTTATTGTGTCCACTTAATTCCAAAGGGTGAGTTTACTAGTAGACTGATGTGTGCTTAACAGAGAGGAAAAGGGTTTAATTCTTCTCCTTCCCCCAAAATGAGCCCTGGGAAGCTGTGGTAAATGGGATGAGTGTTGGCATTTCTCCAGTTCCTTTGTAAAACTCTTCCATAGCTGAAACTGAGAAAAGCACGTGCACAAAAGCACATCTCAATATATATCTGCCCTGTTCAAGCTAAAAGATGATTAAATAATTTCATATAAATCTGAAAATGCCAGTCAGGTATACCTGAGTGTTTTATGTAACTCCACCTATTTACTCCTCTGGTGCAGGGGGATGTTTCCCCTCCTCACATTTCCAGTAGCTGCTCCCCCAAAGCTTGTAGGAGCACAGTTAAACTTTTCTCCCTGCTTCTATCCCATGGCTGAAAACCAAAAGCTGCTCATGAGTTGCCCAATTATAAAGAAAGGACCTGATTCAGGAAATAATTTCAACAAATAGTCTTTCTTGTGCCTTCGTTTAAGGACTTCTGCACCTTTTTAAATATGGACATTTTTCCTGAGGGAAAACTTAAGTGCCTGTTCCACATTTTGACTTGTAGGTCTTCCTCAGGTTCACTGAGGTTTCCCAAATAGATTTTTTTTTTTTTTGTATAGTCCTTCCATTCTCAGGACTGTTTTTAGTTTTCAGTAGCTTTTACCTTTATTATCATTATTATTATTTTTCCTAATAGAAAACTTGTATGGTTCTTAGTGTAATCTGTTCTTTTGCTGTGTGAGAAAGGGGTTCTCCTGAGCCTGTATTTATTACGTGAGCCTGCCTGAAAACTGCTGATATGACACGTAGTTTAGCAAGTGAAAATCACATATGTTTGCTGCATCTTTCCTCCACAAACTTCATAGAAAAAAAAAAAGAAAAAGTTTGCAGACATCCCCTGCTTAGCATTACTGTGTGCTGTAACTTCATTTTCTGATTTTCCCTCTGAATTCCGAGTACTGCTGCTGGATTTGTCATCACATTGTCATTATGTCCTGGTGTGTGTGCTGCTGTGGGCTGCTGGCTATATGTGGCTCTGCTTGTTTTCTTTCTTTCCTTAGTTTTTAATAGGCAGAAACAAGTCAGTTTAGTTGTATATAGTTTGGAAAAACCTTGGGTTTTCAGAATATTGCTGCCAAAGTTTGTGAGGTTTGGGGTGGGGGGACTGTTTCTCCCCGCTGTTTGTCAAGGTTGGATGTTTTTTTTCCTATTCACAGACCTATGAACATGGGGGAAGTTTGTTTTTTTGTCAAAATAGCTGAAGATTATTACCTATGACTTTTGTTAGATAATATATTAATATTGGTGGGCTTGTCTTAGATATATAGTTCTCCCCTTGATGAGGAGCATATTTCCAGTGAAATCAATGCAAACAATTAGTAGTAAGAATGAAGAATTTGGGCAGAGGGGGAAGACAATCAGGAAGAAAACCATCATTCTCCCTCTGAAAGGGCAGAAAGCCTGGATGGCATCTGAAAATTACTTGCCATGCTCTGTAGAATATGGGAAAAATGGAGCAAAATAAATGGAGTTTCTTAGATTCAAAGGTGAAGTAAAACAAATCAGCTCCTGCCTGGACAAGCCAGCCAGATAGGGCACATTAACAGATCCACGTGATAAACCAAGAGGCAACTGCAGAGCTCCCCAGACAACTTGCCTGAAGTGCCTGCCAAGGAGGCAGATGCTGCTGCTGGAAGAATATCTTCCACAGTTGGGCATCTGGGTTCCGCACTTCCCACGGAAGGGAGAGGGAAGGGAGCTGGCCCCTGCCTTCCCGTTTAATTATTTCAACATCCCTTTTATTGTTTTGTAAATAGCACACGTTATCCTGCCTCGGTGCAGGGAAGTCAGGAGCATGGAGAGGGATTTTTGTCTCCATCACATGTCTTTGCAGGGGTGTCCACACGGATGGGTGCAGCCAGACCGGAGCTTGGCTGCCCTGCGCTCCAGCCTGGTCAGATGTGACACAGCTCGGGTCTGGGAGTCGCAGAGCTGCCTTGTGGTGGCACGGAGCTCAACCTAATAAGCAGAGCAGGCTGAGATTCATTAATTTAACATTAATAAGCACAGCTTATGAGCTCAGGCACAGTGCTGTATAATGCAGGCACACAGCTTCTGGAGCAGAGCGGCGTCCGCCAGCTCAGAGCGCGGTGCTGAGGACCCAGCCAGGGTGTTCCTCCTCCCTGCTGCATTTTGCATGAGGGAGAAAAGAGAAGTTTTGTGGTCACTGGAGAAGCTTCTGTGCAAATAAAAAAAAATCCCCTCCAGGTTTTTAGATTGTGTTGCTGGTTTATGCCGAGACTTTAAATCATTTAAACTTCTCATGCCTGGGTTTCCCAATGGGTGTGTAACAGCTACCTCAAGGTATTGTGATGAAAACAGGTCATAAAATACTATATAGAGTGAAATTCTTCTTCTGCCTAACTTGTATTACAATACTGTGAGTAAATTATCGGTTACATATAATGGTTTCTCAGATAGGAATACATTGTACTCAGTTCATGTTTGTGCAGAGAGTCAAGACAAGGTTCCTGCATCATTTGATATCCTGTGTGCACCCAAAAAATGGGACCAGAAAGGTTCATCAGTTTCATATAGGCAGTACAGAGCAGGGAAATATTCCCTAAACATGTTCAAGTAGAACAGGTTGTTTTCTGTAGCCCTTTTTTCAGGAAAATCTCTACTCAGGTTGGGTTTTTGTTGTTTCTTTCCTGTGTAAAGTCAATTTGTTTGGTTTGTTCATCTTTGGGAAGAAGCATGAATAGTCTAATAGTAGTTGTGCTCAATTATTTCCAGCATGAGTCATAATAGAACAATTCCTTATGGAATTAGACTGACAAGAGCTATGTGATACGTCTGTTCAGCCCCATATTTTGTCTATTTTGCTTTTAAGTAGAAGACATTCCATGAAAAGATGAACAGGGATGTCAGTAAGTTGTGTTTTTTCCTATCAAACGCAGAAAAACTTGAAAGAACAGGTATTGCAGCCCCAAGCTTTGCTTTTAATCCATCCCCTGTGAGCTGCATACACTGTACTGTGACTTCTTGCAGCTTCAGAGAGCTTGGTTTAAGAGAGATATATGGCACAGGTGTTAATCCATGCTGCCAGGCCATTCTCACAGACTCTCTCATCACCTGTTTTGTCTGGGTTTCTAAGGAGGACCCTTCTGAAGTGCATTTCTCATTGTTATTTCTGCTTGATCTGGACCTGCTCCTGCAGACTGGATTGCTGCAGGATGGGTTAGGATAAGGCAAAGGTTGGATTCTCATGCAGAGTGAGTCAGTGAGTGCTCTCACGTGCTGTACAGAAGTCATGGCCTTAAACAGCCCCATGGTCCAGGTCTGTGTAGCCCTGTTGTCTGTCTGACAGGAAATAAAGGGGTAGGAGAAAGAAGGGAATTCCATGGAAACAGCTGAGCTGCACTCCCTCATCTTCTCCCCATCAGAACCCCCTTAAGACCAGTTCAACACTGGGCAAGAACAGCCATCTCCACAAGCAAATATAGAAACTTCAGTAATGTGCCTCAAATAAAGCCAGTTTAGTTATTTTTCCAACTAACCAGAAACTTTTGAAACTCCTGAGAAAGGCCTGTGTTCAAAGGGGGTGGTGCAAGGCCCTACTGAGGGACATTGACACTCCTCTTCAGAAGAGTGTCCCCAGAATTAATATAACTCTACATTTTGTAACCTCTGAAACCAAGCCGTGTTTCCTAGACTGATTCTAACAAGCACACATTGTCTATATTTGCATAATGTAAGCATCACATCATTACTGAAAATGTAAGTACAGTACTTAATTCTTATTTATGGAGCCATGAGATCATTCAGACTGACCCCTTCCTTTAGCATCAACAAGTTCAAGAGAACACATATGTTTTATTTTTTGGGGGGATTTTTTGTGCTTTCAATATCTATTTCACTGTTGCTTCCATACCAATGGAGCAAAGTTTATGGAATAGCCCTATCTTTTCCTGAGGATTTGTGTGAGGCAGAGAAGAAGACTGACCTTCTTCAGAGAGACTCAGACAATTACTTCCCTAATGCCTGAACCCCCAAATGGCTCCACTGTCACGTCTTCCTGCCTTCCATCGCTCTGTGCCACTGTGTTGTCTCAGTGTACCTCTGCATTATGAACTACTGGTATTTTATTTCCTCTATTTTAGCAGTTTTATTTTTCCTTTTCATTTTCTTTTCTCCAAAAAACCACCAGTGTTGGTCCAGTTTCTCCAGTTATTCTACACATCCACAGCAAGAAACAATTGCTGTCCCAAATAGATTATGCTCTAAAAAGCCAAGGCAGACAAAGGAAGTATTATCATCATTTTGTAAACAAGGAACCAAGGCACAGGGAGATTAAATGATTTACCCAAGGTCACCCAGAACATCCGGTCAAAGCCAAGAACTGAACCCACGTCTCCTGAGTCTCAATCAAGTGATTTAACTATGAGATCAAAGACTTATTGTGTATACCTGATATCTCTCCCCTAAGACATGGCAACAAAACTTTTTCAGGTTAAGATCAATGCCACACAGAGTGCAGTAAATTTTGTATATGGCATATCTGTGCTGACAGCGTGTACCCACTCCTTGCACTCATGTTCTTCCCAGGAAATAATTTCCCTTATTATTCTTCCATTGCCAGTAATAAATTACCATCCTTCTCTAGATAACCTGCTGAAGGAGAGAATGTGTGCACACAGTACATCAAATGAACACACAGAAAACTGTTTTTCTGCAAGGCCAAACTCAGCCATTTTATGGACTGCTTAAAATCCTTCCATGCTTAATGAAATGGGGACATTCCCACAACTATATGGACTTCATTTTGCTATTTCAGCTGGAAGCTGAAAAACAAGATAAAGGATCTACATCTCTTATATGCACATGCCAAGAAATGATCACTATAAAGGCATCATTCATTATAAACTCAGAGTGGTCTTTGATTTGGAGCCTTTATCACTCCCTCACTGGGGTCAGTATATCATTCTTGGGATGAAATACTCCTCTGTGCCTCGATGGGGCCCGGATCCTGATGTCCCTTCAGTTTTAGGGGTAGCTTGGTTGAAAAGTGACTGTAGAAAACAGCACAGGTAGTGCCAACAGCAGTAGGATCACAGGACCCTGCCCTTCACATATGAAGCTATGTACACTTTTAATGCCATGAAGCACAAGAAGAAAACCTGAGGTGAACGTGACACCCTGGGTTGATTTTTTGGATCGACACATCTCTTGCAAGTGCAGCTCAATGACAGTGGAAACCACAGGGGAACGATGAGGGGCAGCCTCACAGGGTTGTTTCTCTGCCTCTGTGGTATCTCAGCAACATTAGGAGAGCAAAGATATGCTTCCAAATATCTCCCTTCAGCATTTCCTATTCCATTCCTATTCCATTCCTATTCCATTGTGTTCTGTGTTGTCACAAGCTCCTTGTGAGGGGCAAGAGTACTTGCTGTGCTTTCTTGAGTGAGGTTGTTTCTGACCCCAGCACAGCACGAGAACAGTACAGGTGATGGAACAGCAGAGACCTCAGTGCTGAAAACACAAATCATCCAAAAGGCCATTCCTGGAGAAATTCAGTCAAACTGAAATGCAATCTGGAACATGTTGCATTTGCCCAATTCAGTGCACCTGTAACATGGTAATCCCAATGATTTTGACTGCATTGAAGGAAACAGAATTGTCCTGCTTTCTACTTGGGTTAAAATTTGGGATTTTGCTTAGACATCCTGTTTTTTTGTGCAGGAATAGGTTATAGATAGATACAATAAATCATGCTTAGTTTTGCCAAAGAATGTAATTATCTTTGGTATTTTGGATGACACTTCCAATAGGATTAGGACACCACATACCGATTCCTTTTTTTAAAATTATTGATCTGTCAGTACCATGGTTCTACTTACTTCTGTAGATGTTCAAAAAGGATTTTCATCGTATCATAGTTGGGTCTAGGGAGCTTCTTTACCAGGCTCCTTATGGATTTGATGCGAGTGGCGTTGTCCTGGATTTCTAAGGGAAGAAAAAAGAAAATAAACACTTGAGTGCCACATTAGGACATTGCTTTGCACAGTGCTGTAGCTAATACCTTACAAGAAAAGTCATCATGGATATGTGGTTAAAACCAGAATATTTCATACCTTCTTTCACATTAACAGGTTACAAAAGTAGTTTGCAAAGATTAAAAATTCTCTGTTAATCTTAAGAAAGTATTAGAAAATAATTTACAGGATTTTTTTTTAACTTATTTTATTAGACTGGTAGACCATCTTCCTTAAATAAAGTACCTCCAAGAAATAAGAGACCCACATCTTAAATGGAATTATCCTTTGGAATTACATCTGTCCAGAGGTGCAGCTTCTGTGGTAGGTGCACTTCCTATGTAATCTTTGTTGTCCTTTTCTATTCATCATAATTAAATCCAGTATCTTTATGGATCTCTAACATCCCATCATATTTGGAAATAAAAAAATTGCTATTGCTTTTGGTAGTTCATCCTTGTGAAAAATTATTTTGAAAAGCTATTCCACTATAGTTATTTTCTCATACCAATAGCATCCCACAACTGGAATTTCTGCAAGAAAAAAAAAAATGTTTTGAACTTAAAATTCATAATAAAGAATGCAGAACTAAGGGCCTTAATCTGTCCTTAAAGTTCTACCATTTCTGTTAAGGTATACCTTCCTGTTTTACCATGATTCATAGTTTTGTGGGAAAGGTTTGGCTGATATTTTCGTTGATTTGTCTAAGATGCTGCAACTGAAGCAAAGTCATGTACAACTGTGCTTTCATTTAGGAACAGATTAGATAAGGTACCAGTAGGTCTGACGTAGGGAAAACATCTTGCATGTTATATGCCCTAGATAACCTGAGAACACTTTTCTGATCTTATCATCTATGATTTAATTATCACCTATCATTCTTCGTATATGTTCCTCTTTAATATTCATATTACCCTAGCACTCAGAGATCTCAATCAGGATTAAATCCCAGTTGCAGTAGGTGCTGCATAAGCATACGTGGTGATTAGTGACTTGATTTAAAGATTTCACCAAAAAAAAGTTTCAAGCTAAAATTTTCCTGCAATCAAGCTTAATTTAAAAATTAAAGTGACTAGGATAATATTCCTTCCTCAGCATGTGTTGCTAATTCCTGTTGAGATTAATACTTCATTCTCACAGATATAGATGTTTATATTGAAATTGTTTTTAATTTTAACAATCATATAGATGTGGAAGACAAAGACCTAGGCAGTGCATAGGTATTAGTTTCCAGTAAAAAAAAAACCCAAAACCCTAAACTTTCTTATGGACTTATTCTATAGAAAGTCAAGCAATTGACAGTAGTGATAATGAAGTTAAACACAAATGAAGAGCCCACTTTCTCTCATTTTTGACCTACAAAAAACCTTAACTTCTGAACAGCACAACCCCCCAGTCTTTCAGTCTTCCTTGTTGTTTTCTGCCACAAGGCATTGTTCAACTTTGTTCTATGGGTGAACTGCCCAGTGGAAATAGGGCTGAAGCTACAAATGAAACTGATATGAAATGTGCAGAAGTTAATTTATTATAGGAAGAGGGTGAAAATTCTCTGGGCTTTTTATTTGTGCTGCTTAGTGTGCGTAAATAAAATTATAGAATCAGTTGTCTTCAAAAAGTCCTCCAAGACCATAGAGTCCAAGCTTTAACACAGCACTGCCAAGTCCACCAGCAAACCATGTCCTCGAGTGCCACATCCACATGGCTTTTAGATCCCTGCAGGGATGGTGACTCACCCCCTGCTCTGGGCAGCTGTTCCAATGCTTAGCAATCACTTTAATGAAGAATTTTTTCCTAATACCCACCCTAAACCTCTCCTGGCACTACCTGAGGCCATTTCCTTTCAGTCTGTGACTTGTTACCTGGGAGAAGAGACTGACCTCTACCATGCTACCTCCTGTCAGCTCGTTGCAGAGAGGGATTAAGGTCCTTCCTGAGTCTCCTTTTCTCCAGGGTAAACACATCCAGTTCCCTCAGCTGCTTCTCATCAGACTTGAGGTCCAGACCCTTCCCCAGCTCCATTGTCCTTCTCTGGACATGTTGTGACATGACAAGATGTGCTATGATCTCTCTAGATTAGTTATATTAATATTAGGGCTGCCTTGCCTCTCACAAGTAAAGTTTCTCAAGTAGTTTAATATTTAATTATAGTTTGTTTTTTTTTTTTCCTTGAAAATTCAATGGGCTTGAGTGGAACTGAGACACTGAGGCAGGGACAAGCTCAGTGGAAGGAAGGGCTCACTCTTTGTTTGTTGCAGAATATTTACAAGGAAGTGTTGTACAATAAAACTTTATTGTGTTCTCTTGACGGAAGTGTCTCTGCTCTGTGTTGATTAACACAGATACCAGATAGGGAACCTCATCCCTGCACCCTCTGCTGCTCACAGAGACTGCAATTCTTTGTGAGGTGCATTTGTAAAAGAGATGAAATAAAACACCCCTCCCCCCATATTAATTTATAGAAAAAGTATTTATTGAGAGAATGGCAAGGGTAGAAATCTCCATTTTAGGGCTTCCTGTACCAAAGTCATTGGTACTGGAACATAGGCAATATTTAGGTAGGCAATAAAGAACAAAAAACCATAGAAATTTTGCATAAAATTATGTTGTGCATAGGTCTGTTTGTTAATTGTTAGTCTATTGTAAAAGAAAAAAAGACAGGCAACATGTGGTAACTTTAGTCAGCATTTCTGAACTGGGAATGATAAACACCTCTGCCTGGCTCTGGCATTTATCAGTACTGAGATATTATTACCACATAGAGTCACAGCATGGTTACTGTTATCATCAAAAAAAAAGAGCCAGCTAATCTTAATGGTTTGTAAAGCCGTTACCTGCACTGGTCTGACATTTATCATGATCATTTTACCACATGAGTCCTACATTGCAAAGGTATTTTATCTGGAAGGGACATCACTATGAATTATTATTTGCAGCTAGGTAGAAAATTGTATGTTGTAGATACCTTTTCTCATTATAAATCACAGTCACATTTCACCATTTCCCACACAAAGCTGCTGAGCCCAGGCTTTTTGCCGTAACACTTAGTCTTGTTCCCTTTTATAGTTCCATGAAAATATTGGGTAGTCTTTCATTAAAATGGTTGATATCGGTGGTTTTTTTTTAAATGCTATATACACGCTTGATTTTTCTCTAGTATAAAAGAATTTGTTTTTCCACTTGAGAAGCTGAAGAGGATAAACTGTTCATTTTTTTTATTAAAGCTTACTCTCGCTTCAGTTTTTGTGGCTGGGCTTGTCTTTACTCTTGACCTTGTTGATGGAATATTTAACAGATCAGATGCAAGATCTTATGTTTCATTTGCAATACCTATGTATTTGCTTTATTTCTGTAATGACTTCAGTTCCAAATTCCTAGAATTTTTTCTCTTTCAGATCCCTGAGTAGAAAGATTTTTAAATTATTTTATATTTTTTTAGGTTTTTCTCTCTATCCTGCCCAAGTGGAGGGAAGAAATCCTTAAACATGGGGTTTTACAAATAGGTGGGGAAAAAGTTATCCCCCTTTTCTGTGCTGTATCATGAAGCCCAGCAGTGCAGTGTGAAAAGGAAGGAAAACACTGAACAGCTGTTAAATTCTCCAGCTAAGTCTAGAAAAGGAAGCAGAGCAGTTGTGATAAAAAGAAACAATATTGGTTTTAATTACATTCTTTTTTTATTGTAAAAATTGGTAAAAATCTGAGGGGAAAAAAATCATTTTGGAAAGTCAGACTCTCTTTTTTCCCATGAAAATTTTGGAAGGGAAAGTCATCATAATCACACATATCAAATAAAGAGTGAGAGGAGGGTTAATCTTCTTTGCATTTTTGGGGGGAAATTTTGTGAGACGTAGGGGATAATTTCAGCAGATCAGGATACTCTGAAGTGAATCACAGATGGTTTTGCCATGTAAAAGAATCATAGAAAATATATTTAGAATTTGGGTTACTGTCTTTAAAAATAGGGCTGGCTCCCTTTAACAGAGCAAAACCGTGGGGATGCTCTCTTGTTTATATCTAAATCAAGAATACATTGAAAAAAAAATCCCTCTTACTATTATATAAGCCCTTTTGTAAATGAGCTTAGGATAAACATTTGGGCACAGAAGAAAACATGACGTGTCTCTAACATAACAGTGGCTGAGTAAAAATGAATGAAGAAAGTAACCTTTAGCACTCATGTCCATAAAGAATACTTAAGCGAATCCCACCGAATCTTTCTTTTAATCATTAATTTTAAATGGACATGGATGTTTACAACAAGCCACTTTGTTTCAGAACAGGAAGTCCAGGGTTTATCTCCAATAACTCACGTTAGCTAGGAAGGGATGGATGTCTCTAACCTGACATGCATTCATTATTTTGTAAGGTACTGGGGTCTGACCCGTGACCCTCCTCAGACCTCCTGCATTATTCATGTCTGATTTACTTTGTATAGTTTTACTATAGCACCCATTTCCCTTTTTCCAGGCATTTCGGTGGCTTGTGCATGTTTAATGTTAACTGGCATTTATGCCTCACATTAATGCCTAATTTTATCACAAGCCACGGTTTCTTTTTATGCTTTCGAGCCTCACGGCTGAACTGCTGAAAAAACCCCAGTGATTTATGATCCTGCATAAAATATCAAACTATTGATCTGCCACCTTTTGTTGTTGTTGGCTTTTTAGGCATGGTTTTCCCTGATTTTCTTACAGGCTCTTCTCACCTTGTTCTGTTTTTTTGGATAAGATTTCTGCTGTGGTTAAAACGTCACACACTGTTGCTACAGCAAAATCTGCCTGCCAAGAGTTTTTCCAACAATTCTCAACTGATTCTGCTGCCGAGAGAAAGACGGGTCTTGTCTGGGTTTTTTTTTGTTTTTTTTTGTTTTTTCTTTTTCTCTTTTTTTTTTTTTTTTTTCTTTTTTGGAGTGGGGGGTGTGCTTATTTCATTCCTTTTTTTTTTTTTAAATAGGAACGGGGTGGTTTAGGTGGATTTTCGAGTGCTAATGAAATTGTGAGACTTATGGCGCTGGCTACAGCCAGCCAGAGTGTGGGCAGACGCTCTGTGAGCTTCCCCACTGTGCTGCTGTGCAAGCATCCCCGCTGTTATGTTTGCTATAGTTTTAATGTCTGTGAAAAATTCCTGATGCAACTAAATTATGTTCTGCCCTCTTGTTTGTATAAATAAACACCCGACTTAGCCAATTCATCTCCCTCTTGCCCATTTTAGAAGCTTGCTCTGTCACACAATGCTTAACCCCAGTCCTTGATAGCTTTTGGGTTACCAGGGAATGAAAACTTGCTTAAAAGAGAGTATTCTGTTGGCTTAAGTTTTATTTTTTTTTTCCAGACACATCAACTGCCCAAAACTCTGCTTTCATTTGGTAAGTCTTCATATTCTGGAAGTCACGCTGGCTAAGATACACAGATTTTAATGCATTAATATATAAATCACTTATTCATACCACTTTTAATGTTAGGATATTTTAATGTTACTGCATGCAACATAAAAGTCCCAGTTTTAATCACTCGCAGTACACTGTGGCGATCCTCTATTGCAAATATATTGTAAAATATTTTCTTGGCTTTTTTTTAAAAAAAATCTATAAGAAGTGTTGAAACTAACTAATATTAGCTATAAAAAAAATAAGCAATTTGTGATCCGAATTGATTTACTTTTTATTCATGCCTCAGAATTAGTTGTTGCAAAAGAAAATGAGAATTGTGTGAAACCGCTCTATCTGGGCAATTGATAAATTCATCCTGTGTAATATAAAGTAGAATTTGCAATGAATATTCATACAACTTTTGTGATCCACTTGCAAGAGCCAAGACAATGAGTTTGCAACTCACTCCCATTTAACAAAAATATATGTGGAATTAATGGGAAGAAACAGCACTTAGAAAAGTTAAACTTTAATGTATTGAACTCCAGGTGCCAGAGTTTGAGGGAAATAACCAATAATAGTCATTTTTTACATATTTGATGGGACTGATTATGCAATGTGCAACTCTAAATGGCTTATAGCACATTGTAGCATGGTTCCATCCCATTGGCTACAGTAGGGTGCAGGCAGATGGATGACAGTGACAAGGAGAGAAGTGCTTTTGCTTAGCCGTGCGTTAAGATGCCATCCAGAAGCTCTGTGCACTGCAGACACTTCATTAGGATGCCAGGATAATGGTAAACTACCACTCAGAGTGACACCCCATTTCCTGCTTACTGAGCTCTCCAACCTCGGCAGATGTCAACAATCTCACAGTGCTACAGAGCAGACCTAACTTTCCAGGCACTTTGACTCCAATTTTTTTCCCTTAACAGTGCCATACATTACATGCAATATGTACCAGCAAGTACCAAACAGAAAACAAAATTTGCTGCCCTAATTATAACAAAGCAGCATCTGACTTAGGTACTGCATGCCCAGCGTACATACAACCGGTTAGGAGAGGAATGAACCTTGTCAGTCGATTTTGGGGGTTAATTAGACTTAGGACTTCGCTAAAGGATAGTCTGATGCAGATTGAAATGATTGTGTTTCACCTCTAAGTTCTGCCATGCAAAGGGAAAATGTGCCGAGCTCTTTTCCTGGTTTTTTGTACACCGTGAGAGCCTCGTGCGGGGTTTTCTGAGCAGAAAGAGCAGACTTGAGCATCTGGACAGGGTGATATTTTCTCTGCAAATGCACAACTCGAGGCTGTAATGCACCTCCCCAACAGCAGTTATAGCCAGCAGAGAGGCTGCGCTGCGATGCTTGACCTGCACTCCTTTCCAAACACAAATAGTTGCTCACACCTCAATAAAAATATCTTCAAAGGCAAAACCAGCATACAGCCATTAAAATTCTAATTTAATTGAATTTCTTGAACCTATCAGTGTGTGGTTATACATGTCTTTACAAATCAAGAATCTTGCTTATTTTCTATATAGGTATTTTGCTCCCTCTTTTTCATTTTTGGCCAAAGAGGTGACTTCACAGTGGTGCCCTGCCCTACAATAGCAGTGGGCCATCACTACTTATTATGTTGGGTGAAGTGGTGGAAACATGATAGGACATCACTGTCAGCTCCTGAAATTCCTGCTCCCCTCTCCTCCACAGCCTCCTCTGGCCCTCACTGGAGAGCTTTCATTGGCATCCCTCTGATCCTCACCCATGATCTCCAGACTTCCATGTCATTGAGGACCTCAGGCTGGACATGGTTTGGGAATGAACAAACCTGTAGCAGGGTGGAAGGATACACAGGGCTGAGGTGGCAAAACATTTCCCGGACTTCACCTTACATGAAAATTAGGATGCTGAATAGGAGCTGTCCCAGAACAATCACAAAGTCAGGGCCGTATCACATTTATTCAGCTGTTGTCTGTTTTCCCCAGGCAAAATTCCCACCAAAGATGTCAAATGCACTCTGACTTTCCTCCCTGCACCCTTGGCATTGCCATCAAGAGGAGGGATTGGGCCCCTTGTCCGTATGCCAGGAGAGATTCCAGGAAGAGCAAAAACTGGAGATATCTTTTAGGTGTTTAAATTGTAAATTTCTATGCTTAAAAAGAGATTTTTAAAATATGCTGGAAATAATTTTTGCACATTCATTCTGGTATTTTTGCTCTGCTCTGCCTAACCTTTAGTATATTAACCTCCAGCAAAAGAAGGAAGCAAGGAAGTTCATTTCTCAGCTGACCCATATGAGGGGGTTAAAAGAATTCAATATTTTTAGTAATCAAAGAAAAGCATACATTTTAGTTTTCCTTTTTTTTTTTCTTTCCTACTAACATTAAAAAAAAAAAAG